>NC_066586.1:10218399-10440899 GCF_905475345.1 Vespula vulgaris | reverse complement strand
AATTATATCCGCTATAATCCAAACATATCGGACTAGGACCTATAAATCACAATTCACCCGTCTACGTTTATTTTCCCTCTTTTCTCCCTCTTCGATCTTGCGATCGAAGGCGATTAAAAAGACCGTTAGTGGTGCTCCGAATAAACTGGCCATATAATCCCATACTTTACTGGAAATCGCTTTCAGGAATATTATGCCTCTGAACAAGTTGGCAAAGGGAACACTCTCTCTCTCTCTCTCTCTCCCTCTCTCCCTTTCTTTCTCTTTTTCTCTCTTCTGTCTGTATGTCTGTCTGTCTCTCTCGTTCTCTCTTACTCACTCTCTTGCTCGGTTGCTTGCTTTTGCAAGTATCTTCCTACCAGCATCGTCGTAACATTACTATCGTCGGGCGGCATTACATTAGGCCATAGTGGCCGCAGTAATCTCAGCTATGTGTATCCATTTAGCCCCGGGCACATAGTACGGCCTATCCAGTGTAATCCGAGCTTAATTGCCCGCCGAATCAATGCCATCCGCTCGAGCCTTCCGCTCGTGGCCCTGCTATCGCTCTCTCTACGCTCCTCCTCACTTCGTCTATCCCTTCGGGCGCATACTTATTACGCATTGTACGCCCACATTGTGCGTACGTATCGATTAAGAGATGAGCCGGGTTCGATCATACCCACCGACGAAGATCTATTTGTATGAAGCTAAGGGTTGAACTTACCTTCAAAAGCGTTCCGACTGATCACACGAAATAACTGAAATCCTTGTTTTCGTTATTTTCCTGAAAATGTATTTGACCGGCCCTCAATTTTCGATAGTTCGTTGAAGATTTTCACAAAAAAGACTGCCCAAACGGTGTAATTGAATTTTCCGGATAACGTATTATTTTTGTTGGTTACTAGAATCTTTGAAAATGTGTCAAAAGTCTTTAAAGACATGTAACATAAAGATAGGTTTGTAATCAATAGTTATTTGTTATTAACGATATCAAAGAAAAACATAAGAATGCTGAACACCTGTTGCTGTACTCGTGTACATTGGCTCTTTATCGTAAACGCAATAATTCAGTATTGTATTGTATACGCTTCTTAACGCTAAGGAAAATTCTTGTAGAGAAAAACTTTGAGAGAAGACGAAGCTGGACGATATAAAGTGTTGATGATGGAGAAGAAGGGGAGAGAGTGAAAACGAGCGTTGATTAAAAAGACGCCTTAACGTAACGTTTGAAGCGATCGTTAACGTCTATCTTTGGAGTGCAAGAGAGAAAGAGAACACAGAAAGAGAGAGAGTGAGAGAGAGAGAGAGAGAGAGAGGAAGAGAGAAATGGGTGGAAATAGGGGTGGAGAAAGAGGGAGGTTCGATGGTTTGAAGATGGTAACAACCCCGTTGGGTGATACGACCCTTTAAGCGCGATAATACTCCGACGATGAGCTTTCGACGTACCTGAGGGAAATTATCGAGTATCTACCGTGAACTGAGATAATATCGTTGGCGGTGGTGGCGATGGATTTCAGGAGAGGAAAGCGCGTTATTCGATTACTCTGTTCATACCGTGAAAATATAAAAAATTTTGATCTGCCGAAGATAGCGTGACGTGAGTTGTAACTAATGCGTTATTACACCGAACAGTTTCAATTGAATATACTTGTGGTTGTTAATAATTTCGAGAATTTGCAGTTATTTTAATTGGTACATGTACATCATTTTTTTAAGTTTTAGAATCAATCACATAGAACATATCAGTCAATTATTACAAACGCTATCTTTCAGAAAAAGAAAAAGAAAGAGAGAGAGAAATAAATTAATAAATTTTGATACAATGCTATAAAACACATTTGCGATGCATCAAATTGCATATACGATAAATCATCGACAAAGCACTCGAGATTTGCAAGCGTCGGTCTTTCAGCACGAAAAAGGTGATGTGTCGAATGCGCGGTTTATGACCTTTAGTAACCGTTGGTAGCGTGAGCGCACGGTCACGTTCGTGTTTCGAAATGCACTCGCTAATTAGCGTTACGCTTATTTGTCATCGTAACATAATGAGTAATTAAGTAGATCATCAGTTTCGCTACGATTCAATAAGAGTAGCTATTTCTAGAGGATGTTTTTTCTAGTCGTCAATGAAGAACAAAACATTTGATAATTTATGATACAATTAACATTTCGTGGGACTTAAAAATATTACGAAAGTGAAACGTGTTTAAAAGAAAAGAAGCAAGAAAAAAATAAATAATTTGCGAGTAAGCGAGAGGGGAAAATAATTATTTCTTAAATCCTTGACGAGCGAAGGAATAAACTAATTAACTCTGCTCTCCTTCCTTTGTCCTTCCGACTATCCTGTATACTTGAGAAGGATCTCGCGAACTCTCCTCCCATTTTTTTTTCTTTCTCTTTTCGATCTCCGTCTTGTCGTATACCATCTCTGTCTCCCCTTTCCTCTTCTATCTTTCTTTCGCTATCCTTCCTCCGTTAGTCTCCTCTTTTGTTTCAACTTTTCCTTCCGCAAAGAGCCCAAGTAGATTTATAGTCGCTCTTTTTCAGCAAGAAACCAAGTTATAACTTCTCTCAACGGAAAGAAACGAAACTTTTTTTGATTCTTCGAGCAGCAATCCTCGAACTACTGCTTTAAAGTTCGTCATTGTCGAATTTTCTTGAATAGCGATCAATCAGATAAGGCAATGAAACTAGATCAACGAAGAATCAAAATATAATCGTTGTGATCATTGGATATGTATTATCCATTGGCACTTAAACCTTGGTCAATAACGCATATGCATGAGTAATTATCGTGCATGTGAAAGGACAATAGAGACAGAGACAGAGACAGACAGAGAGAGGGAGAGAGAGAGGGAGAGAGAGAGGAAGAAGGAGGGAGATTGAAAGAGATAGATCGATGTGAATCACGAGCTGTCATGCGTCTTAAGATGTTAGAATTATGTATGGTCCCGAAGGAAATAGTCCCAAAGCGGCAAGATACACGTGACTGAACTGCTCAGCCAAATTGAAATTCGGTCGCACCACCTTCGGGGTTTCTCCTTAGCGAATGTAGCAAATCTGGAGCACGTACATAACGACGTTCGCCAGCTGGATGTACAACCAACACGTCGTTGTATATGCGACGTCGGATGTGGGAATATATGCGTGTGCATGTTATATATGCTTTACGTCAGGACGCTCATTTAGCACATGGAGAAATGTCAACGATTAAATGTCAGACATCCGAACCGATTCGGTTCTCCCCCACCACTACCGCAACACTCCCTTCCTTCCTCGATCCATTACCGCTCTCCTTCGTTCTCTTGGGAATATTCGGTACTTTCAATGAGCTTCGAGATACTGATGCTAGAGTTACATCGTTTTCACATCGGATGTTACATCCTCAAGTATGGTGAGCAAAGCATGCAAAGGCCTGATTCTAAGCAGTCTACTATTCTGTACTCTCTCTCTCTCTCTCTCTCTCTCTCTCTCCTTTTCTCTGCATGGATTAACTGTATTTCCATTAACGAAAATATTTGCCGTAACGCGATAAAGTTCTCTTGAATACTCTTGACGTCTAGCGTGGGATTTTCCAGGATTCATTTTACTTAAAGTTGAATATAATGTTGGCGGCTAGATTAAGGAAGCATATTCTCGTCCTTCGAGATATCTTCTTTTTTATTTATTTTTTTTTTTACTTTACTTTATAGAGGTTTAGCAACGTCGATGCTCGAAAGTCATGATGACACTTGGTTGTATCGCAGAAGTAGGAGTCGGCATAAAATTAACCATTTGCTTCTTGCTCATTTTTCCTCTCCGAAAAGACCCCGTCGGAGGCGGTTAGTGTGCGCGACAAAGAAGCGGAAAAAACGCGGACGGTGTTGGCACTTGTCGTCGACGGCATCGTTGTCGCTGATGACGACAGCGTCACTGACGTTCAGTTTGCCCGTCGCGATATTCTGCGGTTAAGCGTGCGTAATAATCGCTCGTCTCTTTTTCCCCTCTACTCTTTCATTTTTACATTGAAATTATTTACTCTTTTACGTGGCATGCTTCATCCTCTTTCTCCTTTTACGTCTCCTTTCCACCATCCTCTTTTCTTCCTCTTCCCTAACCATCATGCTCAAGGGAAATTACGCGACTGGATAATTTTGAGTGGATCGCGAATTTTTCGTCCGAGGCAAAGAAATGAATATACGTGCTTACTCGAAATTTATCTTCCACTAGCGTATTAAATGTTTTAACTCTTTTCGCATTTCGTCAAATTTCGCGCTAAACTTTTGGAAAAGTTTTCTCATCGAACAATTCTTTCTAAATTTTATGGACAGAAGAAATGTATTGTTCTGCGAGAAAGAGAGAAACGAAAAGAAAGAACCGAGAGATCATTTCAGGCCACGTAAATTGTAGGTATGTTTGAAGATGTTGAGATCGGACAATATCCTACCTTGTCCTTAAGGCCGTTTCCGACTTGGGTGGAAGGACAAAGGAGGTGGATGTGCACAGTTCGATCGTGTTTCCTGACCATAGCATCTCCAGATCCTAGGATTATGCGGAGCTGACACGATACGTTACTATACTATCCTTGGACGAGTACGTGGAACTGACGTAGGCGAACACTTAAACCAACAGTACATGGCACTAAATCCTCAGAGGATCAGGATACCACTTCCAAAAACCTGGAAATCCTTACTCAGGACCAAGGAAAGTATTCCTGTTGACCCTATGGTATATTCTCTTAAGCGCTTACGACTCTGCTAACTAATTACTTTTATTTTCGAATTTCTCCATCGACTATTGAAGATATTTTCATTAAATTAATCGGAATGAAAAAGTAATCGTCACTTTAAAAAAAAAACGTGCTGCTAGATAATAAATTTAAAAAATTCTTATAAAATTGTTAACGAAATATTTTAATTATTCAATATAATCTGAAAATGGAGAAAGCACGAATAGAAAGTTTCTTTACGGGATTTGTAAATTCAGACTATGAAAGGTCTTAAGGTCAATTTCGGTACGATCAATGCAGGTTTTAATCCTTTCTAGGAAGGTTTGGTTGCGAGAGATGCCAACTGTTGCAACGAGAGAAGAACATGGCGCTAACTTGCTCGGTATTTTCATGAATGTCACTGAAGTAAGCGAGTCCGACACAAGTAAGCTTGCATCGCCCTTTACTCTTTCCAAAGGAACCTACATGGTATATCACCATCCTTGTTCAAAGGTTTAACGTCGGCTAAAATGGCCTCTCTGTTCCCTCTCTCTCTCTCTCTTCTTCTTTGTTGATGTGTCAATCTACAATCTATGTGGTAGTGGAGAAACTACGTAAATGCGTCACATTTCTAACGCATTCCAAGGTAGCACCTACAAACCGAGGCTCTTTGCGATGGCGCGAATTTTAAATTCCACCTCGTCGCTCCTTCCTCCCTATTGTGAAAATACCGGATGCATGCCGGTATGACTTTTCAAGTACAAAAAAAGCTGAGAGAATGGCAAATCCTTGAAATTCCTAGATTCCAGCTTTCACGGCTGGGAAAGGAATGGAAAAGGGGTTAAGAGCAAGTTTTTCACCGAATGATATGCTCTTGTTAATTTTTTTGCGACATGTCTAACGAGATCTTCAGCGAAACGTGATAACAAATAAAACTGTAACTTTTATGTTTACTCAAATTTCATTCTTTAAACAAAATTTTCTTTTTTTAATTCGTGATCTATCGAAGTTAAAATTTTTGACGAAAGTCTCTTATATCAAAATGTAATAAATGTAAAGAAGCGTCTTATAGCATTAACGTCTTCCAATTTTCTTCCCTTTCTCCCTCTCTTCATATAAATTACTCGAATCCATAAAATATATAGAATCTACAGCATCACGAGTTTGTATTTATTTGTCTCTGTCAAATCTGAGCACGTTCCCTCTATATGACAACTACAGTCTCCCGTTAAATCTCATTAAGGATTTATTCTTGGTTCATAATTTTTGATTCATAAATGTAACATTGATGAACCGAATTTTACATAGCTATTGATTAAATTCACAAAGATAGAAGCGTTCGAGCAATATCTTTGTTTGAACTATAAATTCGTACTATCAATAATTTAGTAAGCATAAATATACGTGCGAGGTTTATTCTATTTTAAGTTCAGAAATTCATCGTCACTCATTAACTTTAATTATTACCAAAAGACTGAAGAATATTCAAAAGTTAAAGTATAGAATTATAAAAGTATTAAAACAATGTACATATGTACAAAGTGTTTCCGAAATTCGTATTACAAACTCCTAGAGCTGGGGGACTAAATAGATAAAATTTTGAATAGGAACTATGTATGGAAGCGTACCATATTACAAGTAAAACAAAATCATATTAAGTATTTAAACCTGTCGCTTAGGTTGGGTCAAAGAGCATTACTGACGTAGATTTCAAATCCTATAAAAAGATATTTTCAATTTTCTTGTACGGAAAAAATGTTTTATCCAATGTCATACATGTGCGGTCATGAAACTAATGAATTTAGTATACATTTGGTATACCAAACATGCAAAACTTACAAGGAAGTGGTTGGTCATTATATCTAGTAGATTTTGAAGTAGAACAAGACACAATGTCGAATAAAAAGCTAAAAGTACAAAACAGAAATGATGTCTATTTCATGATACGATACTGAATAAAAATTTGTTGTCCGTACGGTAAAACTAGAAACATTTTTGTATCGGAATTGGAATTCACGTCAGTAATGCTCTTTGATTTGGCATAAGCAAGAGATTTAAACACTTCATTTGATTTTGTTTTATTTATAGCACGGTAACACGAAGTTTTAAGGGGCAATGAAGCGTCTCTAAACTAGAATAATAAAGATAAGGAGCAAGATAGGAACTTAGAATGTGCGTAGTTTCTACATCATAGGTAAACTTGCAAATAGTACCATAACATGGGACAACATTTTATTACTTACCCACGCGTTAAGCTGATATAAATCACAGAAAAGGAGTATAAAATTTTAATTAAAGACGCATTTAAAAAAATATAAAAAATATAATTTACTATAAAAGAATCATATTATTATAACTAACTGGGGCGCCGATAGATATAAATATAATCCATATATAACATCCATGACTTGATAAACTAGATAAAAGATATCAAAATAATATCAGAAGAGTGATACCGTATCTTGAAGCTGATATAGGATCAGATTATATTCTTAAAGGGACATTTAGATCTAAAGGAAAACGAGATAAACGCAGCCTGAAAAACAAGATATACGATATTCCTTCATTTAATGATATAAAAATACGTAAAAAGTTAAAAATTGAATTTACATGTGCTTTACACTCAACAGTAGAGGAAAATATAAAAAACTAATGGGAAAATATTAAAACCAATATACAATAGGCTACAGAAGAATTATATAAAAAAAAAAGCTAAGGAAGAATGGATGACAGACAATATTCTTAACATGATGGAGGAGAAAAGACTGACCAAGGAAAACAAAAATATAACAGAATAGATTCGAATATTCGCTGTAAAATTCAAAAAGTACAAAATTCATGAATAACAGAAAAATATAGGAAAGCTGAAAAACTTTGTGTAAAATATGATACTTACCATTTTCATAAAAAATTAAAAGAGATAATTAATACATTCAAGAAGATGAACATTTCAAAAATTACAACAAATAACAAGATATTAGATCAAAGATATACAAATCGTAACTATATATAGACAATCTATACTAGAATCAAAGTAGGGTATGTCTTCTCAATATTCAGAAATAAAAAAAGCACTAGACGAAGACAATATAAAAATAGGAAACATCAAAAATCTGTGTGAATTTTTTAATACAATTTATGAAACCGTTGTATAAACGCTATTAACTCTCATCTTCGTCGTTATATCAAAAGAGCCAAATGCAAAAACAGATGAGAAACAATGACTTATTAGTTTTACGAATACATACCTTGAAGATAACTCGATTTTTGATCGAGGAGAGTCAAGCCAAGTAATCGTGTCTTATAAGCGCTATCAACAAACTCAACATGTACAATAAATACGAAGAGAACATAGGCAACACCAAGTTTGGCTAAAATAGCTAGAGAGATCTATCAAGAATGAGAATAAAAGTAAAAAGTAACAAAAAATAATCCTCATTAATAATCTACGATATCTAGATGATACAGCGATATTAGTTGAAAATACTCAAGATTTGAGAGCAGACTTAAAGACTATTAGTAGAGTAAGAAAAGAGTATAATCTCAGTATTAATGTGACCAAAACTAAGCTGATGATAGTAAGCTAACAATTCCATGAAAACGTACAACTCTTTATAGACAATTAGCAAATCGAAGAAGTAAACAAATTCAAATATTTAAGTATAATACTTAACGACAAGTGAGATTGCGATGAAAAAGGCAAATTGCAGAAATACCTATGTCAAATTCATTAACTATCTCCTACGTCAAAACGGATGATTGTTATATATGATCAATACTGTTATATGGAACAGAAACTTTGTCTCTTAAAGTCAAATGCCTTAACAGAATTAAAACTTTCGAAATGTGAGACCTGAGAAGAATTTTAACAATCTTCTGGGTAGATCATATAACTAAAGAGTAAGTTTTACACCGAGTTAATATCCATCGTCAGATAATAGATATTATGACGCATTTCATTTAGGATACATATTTCGAGGAACTAGATAGAACCTCTTAAAAATCATGCTAAAAATCTATGTGGGAAAAATCAAGGAGAAGAAGAGATCGTAAACAACATTCATAGCTTTGTAACATCCCAAATTGATATAATATCTCAGATGCCGCCACTTTATTTAGAAAAGTTGAAGAAGGTACACTCCATATCGAGCAATAAACACGTAATCGTCTACATTCTAATCTAAGCATGGTACCATAAGAAAAAAATAACGCGATACATTTTCGGACATGGGTTTCTATTCAAAACTTTATCTACTCAGTCCCTTTACAAGCCCTAAGAGTTTGTAATAGCAATTTTGAAACATCTTGTATATAAACGTGAGTTAGAATCCTTGGTATATCGACAGAGAAAACTGTAGTAACTACCTCCATATGTATATTCGCTGAAACGAGAGAGGAGTTTGATGTACGTAGCACGCATAATATTTTACGAGGCATTAGGGAATCATTTCACACCTGCCACCAGCATCAGATATAATTTATATTCGGCGATAGCGGCGGCTTGGAGAACTGTCCGTAGGAAACATGAGGGGTACGAAAATCGATTAATTATAATTAACGCAGTCAATTTGCTAGACCGAATTTCGCTCGATCGTTCATCTTTTGCACGAACTAACTGCAGCCGTGTTCGGGCAACTTAACGTTTCGTGTTATAGACAGTCGGTGATACCATGCACTTGATTCTTATCGATTCTACCATTCGCTAACCATGTACAACAATCGATTGATTACGATTTAATATCATCATGAGGGATACTTTCATAGCACAAATTCCAAAAAATGCTCTTTGCTCGCTAACAATTTTTAGCAGAATACGTACAAACAACAACACAAGGATCGCTGAGATTCATCTATTCCTTGTCCCTTGAGTCCATCAAATGAAATGACGTCTGTATCATTCGAGAGAGGGTTAGTAATCGGTCCCAGTATCACTAACCAATCTCACGTCATTTAATATGTTTGTCGTACATGAGGGGTGAGCACACCAACCTCGTTTATGGTTTGTATGCGAATTACAGTCTGGGGATAATGCGAGTAGTCAGCTGTTATGCTACCCTCTATGTTATTCTATACGCCGACTATGCAATAAATACGCGTTTCATGATAGGAACAACGGCACCCTGAAGACTTTGTATAAAAGCAATTCCCCTATTAAGATTTAAGATTCGTTTTTTACGAAACCATCGCGATTATATTTTACTGAATTTTTTCTCTTTCGGTATTCTTATTTATTTACACGAGGAGAAACAGTTTTCTTCACTTTTTTTCCTATCTCTCTTGCTATCGAAATCTCGCGTGTTACCTTTTCAATGATTTATTTTCCATCTCTATTTACATATTGTTCTTGTTCTTCGTGAAGATTTTTAAATGAATAAGAAAGACAAGATAGTTTGAACATCTTTTCTTTCTTGACTTTTTGCTACGATACAAGGTGGTTCTTGGTACGAAAGGAAGAATTCATCGTTACGTAACACGGTGGCATTTCTACTATACGATGAAAGAATAAAAAGAGAAAAAAGGAAAAAAAAGGAAAGAAAGAAAGGGATATGGGCCGATCGATAGCCAGAAAGCGAGAGATAGAGGTTTAGAGAAACGAAAAACACTCAGTCGAATTCGCACGTCAATCTATAAAGAAAGAGACAGAAACAAAGAAAGAGAAAGATGTTGCTAAAAGAGAGGAAACTGTTGAAGCGTAGATACAAGAGGAAGGGCTCCAAATACCTTATGTAATGTAGCAATCACTTTTTTTCTCAATTGAGGATGAACAAAAAAAAAGAAAAACGAAGGGTAGGTTTTCGTCTTTCAAAGGTGACACGTAAATCCAGAGCTAGAAGAGTTGCTACAGACTCTTTTCGAAAATTGAACGTCCTCTGAAAACGTCCCTGGTGGCTCGCTATCGGGATTCCTCAGAGCGCAGACGCAAAAAGTCTGCGAAGAAGAGAGCTTTTTTTCGAGGAGACTTTTTCTTTGTGTTCTACAGTGACGAAAGAAGTGGAGACAGAGAAAAGAAAAAAATCTTTTCTTCAAGGGCTGTAATCCGGAATTTCGCGGTTGGCTCGGCCTAAACTCTGCAACTCGCTCGACCTTGGATGAGCTCGCCTATGCGCGCGGACGCATAACTATTTCTCAGAGAAAAAAATTCTGGGTGTGAGCCGCTTAATGGATGTCGATAGTAGAATATTCTTGTAAAACTATTCGCTTCTTCTTGAGACAGCTAGAAGAACTTTATTCGATTCTTGAATGGATTCTACCTACGTAGAATGCGAACATATACACGCATATAAACATTCTCGATCGATCGGCGATATTGGTTAAGGTTCAAAATGAAATCATCAATGCCTTCGATTTTGTATTGAAATTCAATTCACCGTTCAATTTCTAACACTCACGAACTAAGAGATTAAATTTAATTAGAGGAAGAAGCAGGTGAAAATATAAGCAATAATTTAATCTATCCGAGCGTTTTTCTATCTCCCTCCCCCCCCTCTCTCTCTCTATCTATTTCTCTCTTTCTCTCTTTCTTTCTGTCCGTCGGGAATTAATTTCTTTCATATCCCCTTTTTTGCATTTTACGTTGAAAATCTCTCTCTCTCTCTTTCTCTCTCTTTCTTTCTCTCAATCTCACTCCCTCTCTCTCATCTGCCATCCTTTATGCCCTGCCGAGCGACGCATCGAGGGACTCAATGTCGGCAGTTTATACTCTCACATCAGACTTTGATGACACACTAAAAATTCTCTGTGTAATGTATCGAATATATACCAGCCATGGTAAGCGTACGCGCAAGCTTACTCGCGTGCGAAGTATCACTTTTGATGTAAAGAGAGAAAGAGAGAAAGATAGAGAGAAAGCCGACTCTCTTCTGTGCCACGTTGGTAGGGCTTTGAAAATTCAACGACAAACTATAATCCGTGTATTCCGGAAAAGGAAGACCTGTCATGGGGTGTTTGGTAAAAGCGTGCAATAACCCGCTGGACCATGTATACGGTAGCTATTTTTCTCTATCGCGCTTCCAACGCTGCTATGGTTCTTTCCTTTCTTTTTTATGTTTATAGTACAGAGCTCTGGTCTATCAGAGTTCAGCCGGTGAACGGTTGCACATCGTGCCGACAATAAAGGACAATATCGGCTAGAACGAGAGAGAAGCCGAGCCGTAATCAAACCGCTAAACTGAATTTTCTCGCTTGTAAGATTTTTGGAAAAATTTTTCACAGGAAATAGTTCTCTTATTTTCTTTTCTTTTAACTGTTACGTAGAAATAGTGACGATAATCGTAAATGGTTACTATATTACTAAATTGCAAATCAAATTTCCCCAATTTTAATTCGATCGTAAGCATTCTCGACCGACCATTTCGATTTTCCCTCGAATGGTTCGATGCAGGTAGGCAATATTCGAGTATCGTGAAAATATAAATTCCGCCATACCCGGATTCGGTGCGATAAAAGTTCTCAAATTGTTATTTTCGCCACTTGGTTATTTTACCAATGGAAATTCGTAAACGTCGCGACTCATTTGATTTATGACGTGCGTGAATTTGACTTACGATACCAGCTTGGATTTTACGTGGCCCCGTCTTCCGATATTTACCTAAACATACAAAAACCAGTGCTTTAATGGAAAGAGACTTTTCGATGGTATATTCAAAATAAAATCGATACACAACGATCTTACGAGGGTAAACGAGTTAGAAAGATTATCGTAAATTTACTCGCGATCGATATCTTTCTAAAAATTTTATTCAATGTCTAAAAGAATCGAAATGTTCATTTTATCTCTCTCGGCACTTAGTATGATTAATTCGACAGGTAAATTCGACCACTCATTTTCATTTCTCGTTCGAGCTCCAATTTTTTCGTCTATATCCGACGAGATCTGAATCACTACGTCCAATTTTTTTTTACACACTTCGACCACGCTACTCTAAAAACGCGAAATGATGTTGGAGATAACGTAAAAGGCTTTATTTAGAAATTGTATCATCAAATCGCTATGCAACGATTCTTTTTAATAGACGTAAAACGATCGATTGTTAGCGCACCAGAATCCATGAGAGAGAAGATTGTGAATAGGAGGAGGAGAAAAACGTGAGACCTTCATGACTTGCAAATTAATTAAACTTTGACGCGATACGAATGGACGAAAACAATCAGAAAGCTTTTCTCTTTAACTTTGAAATTCATCACGCTTGCTATCGCCTAAAATTTTAACGTATCGTTCCCTGGAGTCATTATGATGACGTTCGTGCCTTTGTGACGAACTTTAAATCTAATCTGAAATCTTTATGCGAAAGGGAAAAATCAAAATTATATACGTGTATAGTATGTATACATGTATAGTATGTATATATATATATATATAAAACAAAGTATGTTGGTGACAAAGTATGAGATGAATATTCTTTTCTATTATTGAATTACTCTTTTATAGAAAATGATACAGTCATATAAATAAAACGAATGTTCAACGGCTTCTCTTGCGAAAATAAATCGCCAGAAATGTTATGTGGTAAATGAAAAACCTTCCAAGTCGATTGTCGATTTGCCTCGAGGAGCAATGAAAGATACATCGTCTCCAAATTCAATTCCACTTTTTACCACGCTTTTACATCCCCCGTTATATCTTCGGAAATTTCCTCTTTCCATTTGGAGGAAGTCAAAGTGATCGCGAGAATGGAGGGATAGTAAATAGAGAACGTTTCGAGGCACTAACGGATGCACAAACGAAGGAAACACCTGACGAGAGGGGTTATGGCCATTTCCGAATCGATTTCGATAATTCGATAATCAATCGAGCCCGAACAGCAACTCCCGGTATTCTCGCCTGGGGTTGAAGTTTGATAAGAAATTCACTCTGCGGACTATTTCCTCTTTTGTAGTTTAGCGGATGGTCAAACTACCAAACTAGTTATATATTTCTTTGTCCTTTTTTCTTTTTTTCTGAAGAAGAAATGTAATTCGACTAAATTTGAACCAGAATCAGCATTAGTCGTTCTTTACTAATGTGGGCGTATCGAATTTGCCCCTCGGTGAAACTCTCCGATCGTTAACGAGACTACAAGTTATAAAACAAGGTCGTTCGCTAAAGTGAAAGATAGATAGATAAAAAGAGAGAGAAAGAAACAGAGAGAGAAAGAGAAAGAGAGGTGAGGGTGAGGGTGAGGATGAGGGTGAGTCAACGGATTGATTCTTTCCAGGGTTGTGGCCCAGAAAACGTTGCCGACGTGCGTCAATTAGCGTTCGACCGTGTTCTGACCGAACTGGGGAAAGAGATAATGGACAAAACCTCCGGAAAGGTAGGAAAAGCAATCGTGATGTGGATTAAATTGGCCATCGTGGGGCGCAACCTGCATCAAAATAATTACATGGCTCTCGCGATAGGAAGTCAAAAAGCGAGTTTGACCCATTAAACAAAGATAACGATTTTCCTTCCGATAATTTTTCTTTCCCTTTCTCTTTCCCTTCGCCCTTACTTTCTTTTTTTAATGATTTATATTTTCCTTTCTATTCTTAATTCCAAAACGCATGAATTCTTTGAAACGAATAAATAAAACTATTCATCAAACTCGTAGCTCACCACTAATTATATCATTAGGAGCGAAATCCTGAAATCTCTTGCGCATAAGAATAAAGTACAAAAGCTCGACTCGAAAGTCGTTCAACCGGATGATACGAGCTTCGACGAACGTGAATAGAACGACGCCAAACAAATAATAATTTCCACTCGTTTCAACAACGGTGTTAACGACATCGAATCCTTTTCACATTGATTCTAATGAGACACCTACTTGTACTCGCAAGGACTATCCATTGAGACTTTTTTCCCTTTTTTGTTTTCTTTTTTTTTTATTTTTGCATGTACGTATACGCTCCAATCACAATCATCGGACAGGAGGTTGAACAAAGCTTCGACGAAACTTCGGTCATGAACATGCTGCGTGATGAGAGATTCACGCTTCTGTAATTATTTAACGAGATCATTTGTCTCGATCGATGATAAAAAGAACGCTGATCGGTGGTCCATAGCGAGCTCGAACGAATCGATCTCTCGATGGAGCATATGACGCACGTATCCAACAAACTCTCGTTGAGAGAACAAATAACTTACGTGTCGACGACGATGATACTTCTCGAGGAACAATTCTTCTTGTTCTCGTTTCAATTTGAAAATTAGTTTTTCAGCTTGCTCGATTGATGGTTGATCATTAATGAAAAGTATCGTTCGTAGAACATGTTCATTGTCGTTCCTCGTCTGCTGGCCGTACAAGTACGAAGTTATTTTAATTATCAATTATATTATACCTGGTACTTGATGATTCGTTTGTTCATTCGTTCGTTTGAAAAAAGTTCACGAACAAACATTTCGAATGTATTTTATTCGGCGATGATACATTCACACGATACATTGACTTGTAGTCAATGATCCAGTTAGGCTGCCGATGGAAATTAAGAAAATTTTAGTATTCAAGTAAGCAAATGCGAACACCGTGTTTCGTGTTCGATGCTCTAAATTCACACATGGACTTGTCAAGATATGGAAATTGATTTTTCCAGATTGTAAATAAAAGGATCCTAGACATGTACCTCAAATATATTTCTAATCCAATGTGAGAGCATGTACATGTGACACTCGTATATTATATATATATATATAAATACGTGTGCACGAAGTTTCCGTCGATTAATCGAGGATGAAATCCAGAAATTCAGTTCGCCGCGATCAACGTTTTGCGAGATATCCCGAGGTTAATTAAGGATTAAGTTAGCACAGGGTGGGCACGTCACGCTGATGCTAATTGCACGATGCTCTTTCCGTGTACCACCAATAATTTCGAGCCATCGAATTTAGTTTTAATCCAACGATCCTGTTCTCTCTCTCCGTTGCGATTTTCAGATTCGTTCGGCGCTCTCCACTTCCTCTCCGAAAGTAGATACCGTTATTTTCCTGATAAAACGTATATGAAAGTGAACAAATATCGAGAGTTACCATTTACGAAGAGAATATATACACAAATCTATCTGATCGATGGCCTCGTCGACAAATGGATTCGAATTTTCGACAATCCTGCAATATAAAAGTTTTTTTGCCTTGCGTTCTTTACAATAGCTCACATTAATATCTAAATATTTAGATATTATTACACACAGGTGTATTCTATATGTGAACTAATAAATACATTGAAAAGAAAAAATATCACTATGATGTATGATGCGTATTACAGCAAACAAAATCGACCTATGTACATAAAGTTAGCCTTGCGATATGGCGCCGAAGTGCTTTACTATAGCTCTTTTATTTTACGATGCGGTGTAGGTAAGTACGTAACACGTGCTCTTAATCTACCAGTATATCAATGATAATGGATCCGGAACTGAAAGAATGCTTTAGAAAATCTTTGGAACAATCGTGATTAAAGATCGATCCGATCGATTCTCTTCCAGCTATCACACAATGATCGAGGTCATTGAAATGAAATCGTGGTTAACCATCGTAACTAAACACTTTACGTCGATAACAGTAGAGATTCTGCTACGTCGATATTAATCACCAAGTGGCATACCTCCTAGACAGACGATCATCTTCTGCAGAGTTTGAATATCCAGCTGACGTGATAATACGTCGCTAATTACAATACCGATAAAATGACGTCTTAGACGTTACGAAGACGTCGAGAGTAGAACGTTAGCGTTATTAATCGTCGATTACTCGACTCGAATTTCGTCTAATCTAGGTTTCGAAATTCGAAAGTCATCGACAAAACTTTCCCCTCCTGGCGATAGGATAACGAGTTATGTGTGTAAGTATATATATATATACGTTCGATAACTTTCAATGTCCATTAACGATAAATTCGATTTGCGTTTCGATTTATTGAAATTTATACGAGTAAGTCAATGCGTATGCATTTCACACGATTACTTCATTCCTGCAGATAGATACATAGAAATCCGTATTTACTTTTTATTCGATTTTTATGCAAATACCACTAATTTTTATAAACATTAATTTTAATTGAAATAAAATAAATATATAATCACATGTTATTTGATATAGAAAACGTTGGAAGAGAATAAAACTAAATAAAAAAAGGCTCTTCGGTCTCGTGTGGTGTTCAAGGCCGTTGCACACCGTTGACCAGTCGTCGGCAACCTTGTCGGTGACTATTTGCTCCAAGAGAATATACACATACGAGTGTATACTCACTTAATCACGAAAAAATGAACGACTTAGAGACGATTCGTTGGTTACGGCGACTAGTTAAATACGTTCAGGCTGCGTGCACATTATCGATCGATCACCGGTGACCATTAGATTCAAGGGAATATATAATACATATGAGCGCGTATGTATTTAGACGCTGCGACCAGTGAAATACATTGAATAGAGTGAAATGCATGAGGCGTTCTACAAGCAACTTTCTTGATGATCAGACATTGGTGAATGTAGCCTTCACGGGACCTGAAATAAGTGTCTCCATATTAAGTGTCGCCTGTGTATAAATTCACCACTGAGACTAGGTATTATAATTTTATATTCTTATGACATAGACCCAGTCGTTCACGAAGATAGATTTTTATTTTTACTCCATCATATTTGATGGCGAAACTCTATTACGCACGAAAATCTCGACAGAGAAAGCGTCTTGCAAGTCCAAGAGTTAAAACAATTCCGGAAATAACTGTGCTGACTAAAACAGTTATCAAAATTGAAAAAGTGTTATAATTATTATAAATATAACAATTCTCGTCCATAATGCTTTTCTTTTTGGTTCTTTAGAACCAATATTATATCGTCAAATAATTCTATTCTCACGAAATTAAAGAATTTATTTTTGTATTCTGTATAAATGTATCTTTTATAATGTTTTTTAAAAATTCTTTGAATATTTCTTTTGTATGGTATTCTTGTAATAATCCAATATTTCTTCTTTTTTTTCTTTCTTTTTTTCTTTTTGAAAATAATTTCATTATTATAATCTCTTCGATATCCATTCTGTCCCTACGATACTGACAGATTCGAGTCGCTGAGTTTAGTCGTATGGTTTTTTGGGTCTTAAACACAATAAAGAAAATAAAGCAGAGAAGAAACAAAAACATATCGAATATTTTATTTTTTAATAATCTCTTTTTTCTATCAAATGTCAATGATTATTGAATAAGCAAAAGATAAGTAAAAACTTTTATCAACCGTTTATATTCATAACATTCTTATAAAATCGTTTGGAGAAAGCATAGCGAGTAAAGAAAGACCGTTTTGCTTAATACGATTCGGACATTAACAAAATCTAGTTAAAATGCCGCTTGTGTCATAAACAAGAATGTACGCGTACATTATGAAACACATACACGTAAATGCGCATGTCTTGTCTCGGGTCAACTTGAAAGAACCCTTAGGATAAATAACTTGTCTATTCAAATGACTAATTAAAGTTAAAGTAAAATGTCAAAATATGATTTAACAATAACATTCCTTTCTCAAGAGTTAAAATTGCTTCTAAAGGTGCATTTTATAGTTCTTTTGTTGGTAGCTCCGTTACTTCATAAATATAATTTCGAAAATTTCCTACCACCTTCTTTATTTCTGAGAAATATATACCATAATTTTCCTCCATATGAACTGCAAAAAAGTGGAGTCCTATAAAGTAGTATCTCTACTGAAATAACAAAGGATCGTCGATGTTATTTCTCTAAAAAATTCTAAGTCGTTATTCGATATGATAAGTAATTAAGAGTAAGGAAAAATTCATAAATTCATGTAATAATGAAATCTCAAAGTGCAGACAGTCAGTAGAATTGAAATCGCAACGTTTACGTTTCGTCTCGATGAGAGCTACATTACCGAGTGCGAGATAAATTTCATCTCAAATAGTCACGTACGCAATTATGATTTCTTGCTTTCATTTATAATTTGCATAAAATCCGATTATTTGCTTGTTTTGAATTGATTAATCAATATATACATTTTTATTTGAAAAAAGATAATTTTATCAACTGAGTTAAAAGTACACTACTTAAGATAGTCTATTCATTAGATTATACTATTAATTTTCTCAATAAGAATTATCAATTATTTGTTTTATAAAAAGAAAGAAAAGTGTACATCAAATGGATGAAAATATTCACTTTATGCCTTTTTTCTTTCTACGTGAATATTGGATGAAAGCTTGCGATGATATTTAAAAAGTGCTGAGAACGAACTTCTCGAGAGTAAAACAAGAATTATTCCGTGACGGATTGTTCCGAATTTCGTTGCATAGTGTCACTAGGGATGAAAAACGAATCGAGATAATGAGGGCCGAACTTTCCCAAGAATAAATGTTCCTTCGTGCAACTAAGAGTTAGAGTTCATTTTTTTTAGAAGAGAATTAAAAAGAAAATGCACGAGAATCATTTATGAAGAATCGTGAAAATAAAAAGTAAAACGAAAAAAAAAGATTCAACTGCCGTTTCATTATGCGAGGTAAGCCCAAAACTTTCTCCACTTAAAATATTTTTATTATTTGTAACTATATGAAAAAATTTTATATATAAAACTTGAATAACGTCGAGGGGAATATAATGTGATGCGAATACTTTTCATGTGAGTAAAAACGTAAAGAAAAATTCAAGTTCATCTCTTTTTTTCTAATGTAATGTTATATTTTTTTATTTTTATATGATAACTATTGTTATGGCGATTCTAGCTTGTTTAAATTAAAGATTATTCAAAATTAAATATGGTGGTAAAATAAATTTTCTTATATTACAATAGATGTTCAGAATGTTCGCCATTTATGTTGATGCAAAAATGCGATCTTTTTATTGCTGAATTATGAACATGAGCTGTTCATAATTCATCTCTCTAATCATCATCTCTAAACTTATTCCAGCACAAGTTACAATAATTTGTTGTCCCATATTTTTCGGTATAATCGATATTTTTTGATAGACCACATTTTTGAATGTTCCACAGAGAAATAAATCTAATGCAGTTAAATCTAAAGAACAAGATGACTGAAAATAGTCCTCCAAATCTTATTCAATGATTCATTGAGTGAAGTTTACGTTGATTATCACGGTCAATTGATATCGATTACAAATTTCCAATGTAATGTTATAAATTGCCATAATGCTTACATTGTTGTATGTAATGTATTATTAGAAATTAAAATAACCTTGTCTTTGTGATAAGACTATATATTTACATAAAAATAAATATTTGCTAGAATAAATCCAATGATAATAAGATCGCAGTTTCACAATTTGAAAGTAATAATTGTTCGATGATCTTCAGTGACTTCGAATGATCTTTGATACTAGCATGTTGAAATCATTATAACAGCGGCAATAGTATCCCGTTAAATAAAGTTATGATCTTGAAATTTCTATGTATCCACCCAGATAGAAATTTAATTTAACTTAATAAAACCAGAATATTAACATTTTATTCTCCTCCAAATCATTTAAGTTTTATATATACATCTTTTATATACATCTTTTTATATTTGAAAAAATAATGGAAATATTTCAAGTGGGCAAAATTTGTTTTGCCACTCTGTATAGTAATTCGTTAACGAGTAGTTCGACATTTGGAAAGTTTCGAATTGAAGTATTTATAAAATTTAATCTTGTAACCATAATATTCCAAAAATACATCTATCTAATCTGTATCGCTCATTACGTAAAAGCGAATAACAAATTTTCGATTGTGATAACAGTCAGATAGGATTCCTTGACAAGCTATTCCTATGAGAAAAACAATGTAGAAACAATCTATTGATCTAGGCACACGATTAGATAATCATCCAGTTAATCAGCTTACACGAAGTAGTTGATATGTATTTGATAATAATGAAAATCTGTAAAAAAGAAAGAAAGGAAAAGATAAATAAGAGAAGAAAAAAAGAGAAAGAGAGAGAAAAAGATGTGGATCTAGTTAGAAGCGAATATCTCTTAATGTCTTGAGTACTAATACCCTATCGCTGATTAGTAGTAACAATTTCAGCCTTGTACTGATCTCTCATGGCTTTATGCGGCTCAACAATATAGCAGGTGGATCAGAGCTATATAGATCATTGTTACGCGAAATATCATGGTTGGAGAAATTCAAGTTGTATAGATAATTCTATCAGCGAGCTGAGAGGCTGTGGTTTCAATAGATGACCGAATTTTGCTCCAGATTAATATACTGACCTCGAACATATAGGAAACTGAGTTAGGTTTCGGAAAATGTACTCAATGCATACTTAGAGGAAGAAGGAGAGGAGAAGGAGGTTCTAAGAAGATAAGGGAACTACACAATGGTTGCAGCTTATACATTCTCTTGAATCTTCAATCTCTTCGCCGATTGGTCGACAGAAAACCTAAATGCCAAACGAAAGTTGTCGCTTTATTTTTTACAATTTGTTTAACAAGAACAGGACAATTCTGATTAATGGCCGCCTATTTGATATCATGGTCAACGTGAATTTTTCGCAATCCAGTAAAAACTATATTTCTAATTATCTTGAATCACGTAGTTTTCCTAGTTTCTCTCCTTTTTCCATAATACTCTTTATTTTTAACATACCGTAGGCCTTCCGTAGCTATTTTCAATTTTTAATACTTTCTGTTGATCTTAAATCCATTATATTTGAAAAACATTAGTATTTTTATCGACATTTACCGATAATTTTTTTAGTTTTTCTATTTTATTATAATTTTCAAGATATTTCTTAGTTCTTAAATGTATACTATCATAATTTATTTGATAATATTCTTAACGATATATTAATACTTATAAAAATGTAAGTTTATAAGTTTACTGTTGTTAAATATTTTTATTATTTTTAATTATTGAGAAAGAAAAACATATCTTAATTTAAACATAATATTCATTTTATATAATAGGGAGAAAAGACAATAATTAAAGAGAATAATTCTTATTGATTTCGGTGTTATTTTAGTTTTAGTAATAATGGTTGGCAAAATACCTGTATTCATAAAATGCCGGTTTTAAGTTACTGAACAAAATAGCGGTATTCAAAAAGTACCGGTATCAAGTCCCTGCCCACCAGTTATTCAACACCCGTCTTCCACAACTTTTATTTCTTATTTCTCGGTTCTTAACTTGAGCAACATTCTCGGCTTTCAATTTTAACATTCACCTTAAGTTCATTCAAATGTATTTACTAGTATTATTTTTTTGAATATAAATTTTCTAGTACAACAACAAAGTTTTGATCTAAATATAACTGTTTGCGTATGACGAGGTTAACCTATTTAATGATGATCGTAAGCTGTTTCTATTAATTTCGTCTTTCTTATCTGAACATCATAAGAATCTAAAGCATATACGGGATAGTATTAAAAAATAATGTGCTAATAGGTAATACAAATATTAGTTTTAATTACAATTCTACACGTATTAAGGTACATCTTATAATACTTCAGTTTAATAATGACGATCACCAAAGTTACATAGTTACCGGTTTCACAAACAACGAGCATGGAAACTGAACCACAAGCATATAGAGTTGTTGCAGTTAACGCGAAAAAAGTTAGGAGAGAAGAAGTTTAGGAAACACAGCAAGTGTCTTCGCCATTTTTTTTCTCCCATTGCAGTACCGCTTTCATTAGGGAACTTTTCAGAAAGGTCGAAATAGGTCGAACGTTTGCGAAGGTACTCGAAAATCGACTGCCGCTTCAGCGTCGAGAAAAATCACCATTTTCCGAGTCAACCCTCCAGACCTTCGACGACCTGACTCGCGCTAACGAGCAAACACAGCTCCTCTCGTTTGCACAGAATTGACTGACCCACTAACATGCCCGGGTTCCTGGATACGTGGAACGAGCTATGTCGGCAATTGCAAAGGAGAACAAGAACGAATTCTAATAATGTCACCCATAACTTTAGGAGACCTTGTTTAAAACGATAGTCGAATATCGAACGAGTTGATGACACGTTAATAATTTTTCAATCTTAACGATATAGCTCATTCTAAATAACCGGAAGAAAAAGAAAAGGATAAATAATCTATAGATCCTGGCAATTAACAATGCATTCTATATCAGGAAGTTTCCTAATATTTATCAGTTACCAAGTACCCTCATACGTTTCTTGATTCGGTCGATGATCGAAAGACCTGTTGTTTCAACCGTGCGACACGAAGCTCGTACCTAGTAGGTTACTGTAATGAATGGCGTGTTGGTAATTGCACCTGCCAGGATGATCGCTCTTCTACGATATCGTAGAATTTATCACACTTCTGCCAGCCGAATCGATAATCTCTTTTAGCCTTACCAACGTACATATTATTGGATTTTTATCTAATTATTACTAATCTTGGTTTTATCTGATTTTAATTAAAATAAAAATGCTATAATTACTTGATATAAAAAGAATAAAAGAAAAAAAATTAAAGCTAAATTGAGGCATCGATCTAGCATAATCTTCACTTTATTACGATTGAACTACGATTGACGCTATAAACGAAGTAAACTAAATAAAAAAATAACGAAAACATATTGGTCAAATTGTCTCATGAAGTAAACATTTGTCTAAATATCTATTTTCCAATTATATATAGACTGGGCCAAATGTTCGTGGACTTCTAATTTTATAATCTGAAAAGAAGTTAGCCTAAAATATCTAGAAAAGAAATAATTTTAAAATCATCTAGGAACTTCTGGCTCACCATATATAAATCTTGCAACGTGCAATTTAAATATGGAATGGACATAAGAAATCTTGTAAAACTTATTATATAGATACCTATAAAAATCTTGTGATTCACAATCACTCAATTATATCACAAATCATATTACTCAAATTTTCAATTATCTCCCTTATAAATATTGTACGAATGAAAATACAATTATTAATATTAACTCTGTATCAAAATTCATCTAATTTCATTTATCTTTATCTCTCACAATATATCATAAAAGCTTGAATCTTAATCTTCGCAAAACTTAATTTTGTCCGAAGAATTTGTTGAACATACAATTTTCAAATAAGTTATGTCATCGACGAATACAGGTCGATCAAACGAAACAACATCGCGTCTCAACATTAATCTTTCATAAGCTAATAGCCTCTTGTATGCCTGTTTCTCTCTATCTAGCAATTCGCAAAACGATCACAATCTAGACTATACGATTGAAAGCTTAATGAAGTCCATAATGAATCATCCCCCGTGAACTGTTCTCAAGAAGCAGAGCCATTCTCACATTCGCGATTAATCATTGTTACGAAGGAGCAATTGGGTCAACGCTTTCCTTTACCTCTTTCTTCTTTTCTTCGTTTTCCTTTTCATTTTTTTTCATCTTCTTCTTCTATTCCCTCTTTCGCGGAAGCGAACGACGAGAAGAGAGATGGCACGAGACGTCTCGGCACCCTGCGAGACATAACTAATAATTTACGGGAAGGCATTAAGAGTCGCTCAAAAGTTCGACTGAGCATAAAGTCAAACTAAAACTCCCGTGTCATCTGTATTATAATCCATTGAACTTGGCGATGCTGTCTCACAAGTTTCGCCTCGTTCTGCCTCCTTCCATCTCTCTCTATCTTCCTCTCTCTCAAACTCTCTTCTTATTCTTCTTTACCCTCTTACCAGTTATCTTCCTCAGTTCGAGAAATTTTCCTCCTCCCTTCCTCTTTTCCAGAAAGAGAGAGAGAGAGAGAGAGAGAGAGAAAGAGAAAGAGAAGTATGAGGGAAGCCGCTTTTCAACTACCGCGACGGTTCTGCAAGCTTAATTGTATAATCGCGAAATTTAATCGCGCAGGAATTTAATATTTCCGTCCTTGCAAGCGTACGTGCGACGGAGGAAGTACATTGGACACGCGATGACGGAAGTTGAGCGTGCGTGGGTGTACGCGATAACTCTATATAAGGAGTTGAGTAATATAAGAACAAGTACGAGAGAATGAGAAAGAAAGAGAAATACGAAGCTGCTGTTACTACTTCGCCATGCCCTCGAAACGAATCAATTCCCAAGCGAGCTATTAATTACGAAAGTATTTATTTACCTCCTTTTGGTATAACTCTCTTTTTACGTCTCTCTTTCTCTTTCTCTCTCTGATTCTTTCTCTTTCTCCCGATATCCTCGTAAACTATGACGTAATAAGTTTGCAAGCTACTTCTGGACCGAGCACCGCAAGAACGTTATAAATTATTCATAAAATTATTCCACCGAAGGAAAGGATTCGACGGTATCCTCTGATATCTTCTCTCTGTTTTCCTCTTTTCTTGCGTATATTTTGTTGGAAACGCGAGACAAACTATTCTCTCTTTCTTTCTCTCTCGTAGAACCCACTTAGAAAAAATTCGCTAATTATCAAAGGATCCTTCTTCATCTAATTAGTTTGTCTCGTGAGAGGGATTAGGGTCCGTTGTCAAAGTCGGGATATAACTTTCGTACTGTGACTTTCTATACGACTGGGAATTTACATCGGTGTACTACACTGCATGCACATCCATGTGTATGCATAAATGTGTAGCTTAGATACTTCGAGAGTATTTGTGAACTCGGAGTTGAGATCGACATAGAAACCGTAAGCATAATCCTCTGCTGGTGCGCTTAGTGGTGCAATGGACAAGGTCTCAATGGTAACGAGGGTGTGGTGAGGGTGTGGCGTGGGTGAAACGCTTGTAAACATCCGAAACCGTAACCGCCATCGACTTTGATGCTTCCGTTTCTGACGCTTCGACTGATACAGTATAGATAGATCAAACTATAGCATACCTTTGATTATTCCCTCCTTCTTTATTCTCACCAACTATCCTTGTGGTAGATACCACATCGTAGCTGACTATGTATTACTAAGCTTTCCTTCGGCTCTGTACTTAGCCACATTAAATCGTGTGAGAAGATAAGGGCTCTCCTGCAAGCATGAATTTCACAAGACACCTTTTCCACGATAATCTTACTTAGCTGATGTCTTTATCTCTCTCGTAAGTTTCTTTTTTCTTCTTTATTCTGTACGGCTCCAAGATGAAGAAGAAGCTTTCGTCTCTTATCTCCTTTTGTACTAAGTAATACCGTACGAGAAAAAAGAGAATTATATTAAATTACATTATAATTACGAAAGTTGTTATAGAGGTTATATTATAATTCAAGGTAATTCAGTGTAATTAATAATGTCGGCTGCGGTAGACGTCCACCGGCGAAATTCTGAAATCCATATCTCCACATTCGTGTCAGCCGAGCACGCATAATTTATCGCGTGTACGCACCGAGTCGAGGGACGGAGGTATAATTAATCGCGTAGCCTTGGGTCGATATATTCACGCCGTTCTTATGTTATCTATAATGATGATGCGCGTATACACGTCAGAGAAAGAAAGAGAGAGATTCGATACGGTCGATTTGTTGCGTTCGTAAATTATGAGTATTCATGTTCGCTAATATCATTGAATTCATGCGTTCTAGTGAATTACGTCGATGACAAATCGGTTCAATGATGGATTTACGTTTCGTTATTTTTTAAAGAATTTATAGAGTACGAGGAAGGAGCTTTTCGATTGAACAATGAAACTTAATAGATTTTTATTTTCTTTGTGAGCTCGTGAGTTGAGATGCGTGCTATAATTAAATTAGTGATATCTACTACAGGATAAAGTTGCTGCCAGTATTAAACTAACTTTTGCCGGATGCTATAGATAGATAGAGAAAGAGAGAAAGAGAGATAGATAGATAGATAAATAAATAGGGAGAAAGAAAGAGAGAGAGAGAGAAATAGATAAATAGATAGATAAAAAGAGAAAAAGAGGGAGAAAGAGATAGATAGATAGATAGATAGAACGAGAGAGAGAGAGAGAAAGAGAGAAAGAGAGAGAGAGAAAATTAATGATAACTGGAGTTACATTCTCGTTGCTAGCTCCGAATTAACATATAGATAAATTCGCGCAATATTTTACATCGCTTGATGCATTTAAGCTTTTAAATAAAGTGTTTGTTAAAACTGAAAATTTCAAATTTGACAGTCATCCGGAATAGAGATTCTACGGATTTCTCATAGAAGATTTCGAACCTTAAACAATTAACTGAGACTCTTGATTGCAGGACAGGAGAAACTGAAAAGCATAAATTAAACTCAGATTTCAATTCTGTAAAGAAGTTAAGAGCATCTACTGCATTTTAAACTTCTCACAAAGACATCTGATTACTAAAAATGGAGACAAATCGTTCTATCGGACCATTCTTTATATTTCGGTCTTTATGTGCCCCACCCTTATACAAACTTTCTCTTCCAACGACTTTCGTGAGTGAAGTTATAACTATTGAACAATTAGTGTATTTTACAAATCTTAACTCCACCTTTGTTGCCCTTAAAGGAGGAAACTATATGTCGATATGAGGGGCTTGGCCCTCGGAATTAAGTGTAAAATCAGAACTCATTTTGATATTAAAATGCGCACAGACTTAGAATGCTACATCAAGATTTTGAGCATTAGATCAAAATTTTTAATATAATAACAAAATGCAGTGGATCTTTACACTCGATCAAGAGTTGTAGTGTAATAATAGTGTTAATATCAACTCAGTGGGACTTTTGTACTTGCATAGATGTTCAGTATTACATTGGAATTCAGTTGGACTTTACATTGAGCACGGAATTAGAGTATTATATATCAAGATTTACAGAGTTATATAGATACTTGAAATTAAGTAATCGTAATTTGCATTTTGTAGCTTGAATTATTCATCGAAACCTTACACTGTTTATAATAATTAGTGATAAACTATTTTTGTTACCAAACAAACAGTTTGAACTCATTTCTTCAAATCGCGATTAAACTTCGTATCCGTGAATTTTGCGTTAAACGCTAAACAGTCCTAGAGCTTTACGATAAAACAGAACGAAGTATAAAAATTGTACGGAACTTCTTTTTTTTTTATTTTTTAGCCATCAAACAGGATGATACTTATCATCTATAAAAAATAATTGTATCTTTATGATTGATCACTTCGATAAAAATTTCTCGCTTTTCGTGTTTGAAGCTAATGTATAGCGTTATTAGATCACGATTTTCTCTCTTTCTCTCTCTCTCTCTTTCTCTCTCTTGTTGTCGATGATCGAAGCATTTCGTACATGCACGATTTTCACCTGACTCGTGTCACGAAGCAAGGGAAAGACCGGTTATCGGAAGAGAGGCGCGCCAACACGCGCATTACGTTTAATGTTCTTCGCAAATGTGCGTACGATAAGGGTGCTTGTAAGCACTGTTCTACTATGCGCAACACGTTGCGAGTGCAACATGTACACGAATTATAATTGGCCAGATGCACGTTATTTCGTGCAAACATATACAATATAAATGTATGTGTGTACTGACGGATATATATCAGACATGTGCGTGAGCTTAGATATGTATGAGGAAAATCGTCGTTTTATTGACACTATTGTTGAAAGTTCAAGCTACTTTCTCTCTTTTTCTTTCTGTCGACAGAATCGAGAAACTTGTTTGGATTTATAACATTGCAACTATTGCTATTTGATTTTTATGAGCCATCGTAAAACACTCTAGTCTCTCTTTTCGAGTTATCTATGTTTGTTAAAGTATTTGATAAAGTTTGTCCGGTGGAATTCGAAACGATAAGTTTGTTTTCCTTTCTTTATAACCTTTTCTTTCTGTCTTTTTGGATGAGTATAGAGACCGACGCAATTTTTAACTGTCCTTACTCTCTTTTCTTTCTTAGTCCTCGTTGGAAAAGCAAAAAGAGGGACAAAAACAACGAGAACGATTTGTATTGCAGATTGAAGAGTAAGAGGAGGACGGAGAAGTTTGGTAACGAGAAGGGAACTAAGCGATCGCATTAATTGTGTCCAAAAAGTCAGAACCTTTTTCTTTTTTTCTCCGCAAGGAATGGAACAAGAAGGTGGGATAGCAAGGAAAAAAGAGTTATTTTAGTTGGCCGCTGATACGGCTAAAATTCCTTGCGGTATGTAAGGTAGCTAGCTAAAGGGGAAAAAAATTAAAACGGAAAAAAAGGAGAGAGAGAAGAGTGGAGAAGAAATTGGCTCTTTGATCTTCCGAATCACCGGAAAAAACTTTAATATAATTTTATATCGTTAAATTTTGAAATTGCCTGTTATTATAGACACCAGTTTCTCTAACTAATCACTCACTCTAATCTAATCGATAATTTAACACGGAAGTATTCATAAAATGTTTAGTATTTCCTTTTACAAACGTGCCAACGTGAGATGATGTACACGAAATAAACCTAATTCAGATAGATCGCGTTAAACTCAATTACATGAGCATTGTTAAAATTGAGAGAGAGAGAGAGAGAGAGATCATGATCCTTGTTAGAAATTGATTGCATATCATTTTTGATTTTTGTGATGTTATCGAATTTCAATAGATATTAGCGAATCAATACGTTATACGTATTCCATAAAGTAATTAATATACTCGCGATTGCATATAGTCAATAAATTTTCCGAAAATAACAAAGTGATAGTGAGCAGCGGAGAAAGAGAAAGGTACACCTGTGTTCGGGCTATCGGCTTGTGAGCTTATTTCCTTTTGAAATATTAATCGTAAAACGATAGGATAGCAAACATACATCGTGAAATCCATCGCGTGTTTGGACGGTTTTGCTAGACTAGAGTAACGACGACTACAATGACGACAACAACGGACTGGCTCGTCGTGTCACGTCGAATCGCATTAAAGCGCTATTCCCAGTGAATTTCGCCGAAGAACTGCCTGCTCGGCAACGTAGCGACGAAGAAATCGATTCGTCGTCTCGGTAGACACGTCGCGTGTTGCGAATTCCTATTGATTGACATCAAAGGGAACGACTGCTTCGAATGTTCGAAAGAAAATCGAGGTTGGTGAGTCTCATTTCTAAGATCGATGGATAACGATCGTGACGTATAGCGTTCTTATTACGATTATAAATATTAAATATGGACGATCTTATGAAACTTTCGCTTTTGCAAGATGATACCTACACTGTACAGAATATTTTCAGGTGAACATTTTTATAAGTGTCTATGCTTTTTGAAAAATGCAATTTCATTTTCTACTACGTCACTCACCTCTCTCGACTTTCTATTAAGGAGTGATTAACTTTCGGCTTTACATCGGAAATCCGTAAAGAAACTATAATAGCACCAAATCTGACGATGATATGGCAATGATAGCTTTGAAATGATTTTCATGGACTTCGCTCACTCGGAACCCATAGTTCTGGTTCGATTCATTTATATATTCACGAGGCACGTATGTAATATGCACGTACATTCATATTCAAACGTATATCAGGCAACATTACTCGCATTTCATGATTTTAATTCGAAAGACTTGGATTGCACCGTGCCAGCTTTTACCGTCACGTTAGCAAGCGTTACGACTGACACGGCGACGTCTCAGTGCGCCTCGCGCGTACCTTGCACCATCGTATTCGCTTCTGAACAGAACGATTTGAGTTTTGCGTTTCCAGCCAGGCTATTGCTCCTTCTTCTCTTTTCCCTCCACGTCCATTCTAACCTGTTACGGTGATCGTAAAGCGTAAGATCAAAACGATTTCGTTTATTATGATATGCAAAAGGTTGTTTAAACGATCGCTATTTATCCAACAACATCATGGATTCGTTTTAATCATTGCGTATGTAAATGAGAAAAATGTCTATCCTTCTGCTTATGACGAGACAAACTCTCACGCTTTCCAACGATATTATCGTTATTCCGAATTAAGCTACGTACAAAGAAATTCTTGGGAAAGATAATGATTGAGAGATGGCTTCCAACAATGTAATTATTATCGTAGAAGATTAAAGGAAATAATCGGACGAGTTACGATCTTCTAATTTCGCGAAATTATTATTGAAAATAACGAACTAGAAATGATAATATTTAGAACAATCGATAAAAATCAGCGTGGGTAATAATTAATATGGATACAAACAAAACGGTAAGGTACAGAATATTTGAGAAAATAACAATTCAAGAACGTAGACGTACGTACAAACTCAAAGGCGAACGACGTCGGATTTTAATGATCGCCCGGGAATGAGAATGGAAAAGCGATTTCAAAGAAAATCGAGGAAAAATATTTTTTGTTCGTGCGAGATCGATCGTAGGAGCTCGATGAAATTCTCGACGCGAGAACGAGTGAGTTAATCAAAAGACGGTTGCCACCGAGGGTTTCGTACGCTCGAAACAACAGCAAAATGAAAATAATTATCGCGGTATATGAAAATCGAAGCGAAAGATGGAGAGCTGCTATCAGCAACGCGAGAGTGTATAGGCATGAGCAGGTCGGTCGATGAAAATCTATTAGCAACGAAATCCGACGTGAGCGCGACAAATTAGAGAATTAATTGTATAAATCCCTTGGCCCGCGAAGTGGCGCAAGCTCGACGTTAGCGTTGCTGGTAGTAGAAATGGTGAAAAGGGTCGAACAGTGGAGGGTTCGAAAGTGGGCTGCTCTGGCAGGAGGGACGAGGGATTAGGGACGAGGGGTGAAAAGGTGGGATGCGGAAGAGAGCGGCCACGGTAATCCCTTTTCGAATTTCCACGAACGCTCTCGCCCGTAAATTGTCGTACAAACCATCGGAAATCGTTCACGAAGCGTTAATAATGCAATTTAATTTTAATAACGAGCGATATCGAAAGCGTCGGCTGGTACGAAAGACGAATTCCGGATGGTTTCTCTTAGAAACGTATATATTATCTCGTGTCGCTCTTAATCGAGCTCTCCCACTGCTTTATTCTCGTTAAAAATGGCAAATACGCTTTCGATAAGAGAATAGTATTATTGGAAAGCTATTAAACGAGTTATCGATTAACGACCTCTGTACGTTACCCCCTCCCTCTCTCTCTCTCTCCCTCTCTTTCTGTCCATTTCTCTCTTGTCTTGCCAAAAGTTTCTCACGACTGGAGAATTTAACTTCGAGAGCGTATTAATTAACTTCCACCGGGCAAAGTGATTGTAGAAGCGGCGTAGTAAGACGATCTCGTTCGCATTCAAGAAAACAGGACGCGGAGAAAATTAATGCGACATAATTTGAAAGGGCGGGATTCTAAGTTGTAGCTTGCGGCTAGAAGGAGAAAGAGGGAGAGAGAGAGAGAGAGAGAGAGAGAGAGAGAGACCGCGTAGAACGTAAGAGAGAGGCAAGGTTGTTGTGAGGTTGCTGCGAGGTTGGACCGATCGTTGGTAATCAGCATGCACCACGTCCGGATTACTGCCAGGAGTGGTGGCGAGCAAAGCAAGGGATAGACAGGGTGCTGCTACCGGGTCAAACGGATAAGGGGTTAATTTGAGTTAATTCGCGTAATTAGTAGGGATAATTAAAGCAGTGAGTTTCCAACCGGAGGAAACTAATTACCTTTCTCCTTCTCTTTCTCACTCTCACTCGTGTGACGTTTAATACCCGGCTATAACTATCTCATTTTCTTTCAATGCGAGAAAAATGAATTTCCTTGCGAGAAATCGATGACGAAAATCTTGAAAATAGATCGTTACGAACAATTTCGGATGCATGAAACTAGTTCATTCGTTATAATCGGTAAATCGAATCCGCGGAATGGAAGGAACCGAAGTGGAATCGATATCTCGTTGCTCTCAGAACTCCTCTTTACGGTTAACGCGCGTTCTTCAGCGAGAATTTGGCTCTTAATGCCGGCGTATGGGTGTTCTCTCGTGCGCGGGTGCTCGCGCAGACGCTCGTAAACCGGCATTATGAGTTACGAGCGGCTGGGATTAAGGCCGATCGAGCTTTTGTAATTCCATTGGCTTGCGCGTGAACGAGCCCGCCCTATTGCTGACGACTGCTGCGATTTAAGTGCATCGCAATGACGATTACGTATTGTGCATCCTACCTGCGAACCAATCTCAGTCGTACCAACGTCATTCCGAAGTCCGCTTTCCGACATTTTACGAGCCTACAAGATGGGACGATGACGACAACGACAACGCTTTTATCGTCCACGAGCATTTACTCTAGCTATTAAAATGAAAATGTAAGTAGACTTCAACTTGGTTAGATAAACGTTCGAAATGAAATCTTTGAGTAAAGAAAAATGGAATGGATGAATTTTTAAAAGTGCACTATTTCTTATTTCTAGTAATGTACATCGTGTTTATTAATCATTTAATACTAGTGCTTGAGATATTCCATGTATGATATAAAACTTGGAATATATACATAATTCACTATCTTGAAAATATTCTCTACAATGATCATAAATAAAAGAGATAACATCGAATATATTGTACATAATATCACGCTATATCAATAAACGAGAGTGTACTAAAAATGATGCTGTAAGTCTAATTACTTTTCTAATTACTTTTCCATTGTACATTGTTCGAGGGAAGAACGAAGCTCGTTTCGAAAGTAAGGTTACCGTCCGCATTGTCAACCAGTCGTCGGCGACTAGATCGACAAAAGACCAAAAAACCAGGCAACCAAACTCGGCGATCAAACCCAGCAACTCGAATTTGTCAGTGTCGTAATATATGGTTTTAGTGGCGGATTTACACACAGACGGTAAAGTCGATTGCTTCGGGCGCCTTGAAGGCTATATTCGCCAATGTCTGGTATCCAAGAAAGTTGAATGCGTGCCTTTGATTGAATGTATTTCACTGGTAACGGTGTCCAACGAGTTGTCCGTATTTTCCTAGTTGTAGCGATCAAGCGCGTACGCGTTTGTATATTCCCTTGAATCTACTGGTCTACAGTGTGCACGCAGCCTAAGATCAGAAAAAGATACAGAAGAAATATCGCAGTCGGAGAGATAAGAATTGAACCATGAAGCGAAATGAATTGCTTTTGTAATTGATAGCTCTGCTCTTCATTTCTTTCTGACACGACAGCCCGGTTAGCTCCAACTCGTTCTTATTGTCTTCTTTGGTTCTTTTTCGCTGCTTCTTCTCTGGTATAGACTTCGTCTCCTCTTCGAGGAAAGAGATTAGAAAGGAGAAAGAGAGAGAGAGAGAGAGAGAGAGAGAGAGAGAGAGAGAGAGAAGGAGAGAGGAATAGGAAGAAGAAAGGAGAAAATCGATAAAAACGAGCGTGCATTCTACCGGTAATATCTAGCTACGTGACATTAACGTCTTAAGAAATCATGAACCTCCATCATGATCTCTATTTCCTTCGATAATGAGATATGATTATTCTACCGTGATCATTTCTATAATAAACTTTCAAAGATGTAAAAAAGGAGAGAGAAAAAATACTTGATGTTCTCATTCGAAGCTAATCGAAGCTAATTGAATACGACCTTTCTGCAACTGTTGGCTCGGTTTTCAAGCGAATTTACGCTGAACGATGGGCCAACCGAGCAAGTCAACGATCTATAAAATTAATTGTCGAGAGTCGACACTGAAGTTAAACAGGTCGAAAGTGCACGAATGTCGCCCGCTAAAAATAACGTAGAAGAGAGAAAGAGAGAGAAGGGGGTGGGAGAGAGAGAGGGAGGCAGAGAGAAGGGGAAACAAATGCGTTGCCGACGCTGCATTAACGAACAGATTTATCGTCGAGTGACGCGTGTATCGGGAAACCGCTAGAGCTGGAAAAATAATCGGAATAGTTATCAGAAACGATTTCGTTAAATTATTGCACCATCTCGATTACGATGTAGGAATCGTGTTACTCGTTATTTTGCGTCAACGAGTGCAATGGATCTTTTATTTTTTAAAATCGCTTTCTGAGAAAAAAAAGAAAGAGAAAAAGAGAGATGAAGAGAAAGAAAAAAAGAAAAAAGGAGAACTAGAAGGACAAAAGATAAAAGAAAAAGCGTTATTCGAAGTGATCTCGTTATGTCGGAGATCGTATGTAAGTTTAGGGAACAGAAGATAACAAAACCGTAGTCCTGCTGACACGTTAACGATTTCTTGTCTAATAAGCACGATTGCGCATACGCGAATGCTGATAGTGCAAAGACAGAGTAAGAGTTTAAGAGAGATGCTCTCTATCTCTCGGTGATCCTTATTTCGGTGCTCGATCCACATTCTTGCTAAATTTCAACACGTAAACACTCCTATCAGGAGAAGGAACATGTGGATTTCCTAAAGGAATCACTAACGTGTCTGCACATACATATAAATGCATGTACTACTACCAACAGAAAATACAGAATCAGGGCCAGACTGGGCCGAATTTGTATTTAATATGCAAATTGCGAAAATGGGATTGTAGTCCGCAGAACATGGTGCGTGATATTTTGAAAGCGACCACCGTGAGGATTATATCCTTGCGGCATATCTATATCGGTATTATGCAAATCCATGTGTGTGAGCTCTCATTCTCTTTCTTTTTCTCTCCTGCGTTCACCAAAGGGTCGAATAAGTAAGTTTAATGTACCTTCTCTTTTTATGCAGTACGATGGTATTTCTAAAGAAACATCTCTCGCCGCGTGACTTCACTGTCGTAAACGATCTCGAAAGTATTTTCCTGATGTCGAAGATATTCGATGCCATATCATGTTTTATATTCAATAAACCCTTATACTCTCTAACCGTAATAAGGACAGGCGATGCGTTTGCTTTAAAATTCTAGATCCTTTTGAAAGTCTTCCGGTACATCAGTCATTTCTTTCCTTATCTCGCACGATGAGTTTCTTCCAATCGCTGCTACGTAAAGCTTGCTCATAATCAGTTTTTCCATTTCGAAGTTAAGCATAAGAGTGCAACGATTCGTAAAGTACGTGCAGTTCGGATCACATTTTAGAAATATACAACGGTTTGCTTAAAAGTAGTCACTGTGTACTTATATATATATATGTGTATCTGTGTATTTCCCGTCATAGGAGAAAGACGGAGGTGATTTTCCTAGCAATAAAAGATTTTATTTAGTAGTACCAGAAATCGTATAATATTCGTTAGAGATCGTAAAGCCGAAATGTGTAACGCTCATTCAACCCCTGAATTATGCGTTTCCCTTTTACGATTCTTACCGGATAAATAACCGGATAGAATGTTCTTCTCGAAGTACTAAAATGTTACTTTCCAACGATGCAACGTTCTTTATTTCGTTCAGTTGATTTCGCAAACAATGTCGACACTTGCGGATTTTTTTACTCGAGGTCACAGAAAATCGGACCGTTCGTTAGAAGAACAAGTTTTTCATTTAAAGATGTTTCTTCTTACTTTATTCATGCTTTTCCAATTCGAGATTGTATTCTTTTACAGATTCTAAAGTTTCTCTTGTTTCACTTGTTTCGAATTCTGAATGCACTAGGGTAAAAAAAGGTTTTTCAAAAATATAAAGTATATTCCATTTAAGTTAAGAAATATTACAAGAACCAAAAAAAAAAGAAAAGAAAAAAGGAAAAGAAAATAAGAATCTCGAAAAGAAGAATCTCGAAGAAGAAAAATCGAAAGAGCAAAGTTCTTTGAAAGTAAGGCGCGAAATAAATCGAGACTGGGTCTTAATCTTGTTCCAAGGAAGTTGAAGGTGGCTCGCGTCAGCCGCATGATGGACTTTTCTTTTCCTACTGGAGTCCACGCCAATTGAGCGTGATACGTTGCCAAGACGTTAAACGAAGTCGACAAGATCACACGATCTATCATCCTACAAGCGATTACTATCGAGCGTGACAAACGTTGCTAGTAGGTAGGTATCGAAGAAGAGAGAGAAAAGCAACTCGTAGAACGTCGGCTGCCTATCGATCGAGAAACCAGGAAATCTGATCCAAGGAAGATCCGTCTTTGTCAAACAAGGGCGTTTCATTTCGGGTACATACGCCAATGGACTGAATACTCCGTGAACAGAAAAATATAGTCGATTTGAGTTTACGCACTTTATTGTGATCGACGATCAGCCGTAAGGCGATTCGAGGATTAGACACGTCAAACGAGGCTATTTCATGTTGATTTAAATTACAAAGTATACCCTTATACCCTCCACTTAGATACTTAACATTACCTTTTATAACACGTATATCGCAGAATCAGCTTCAGAATCGAATTTCTGTCACTAAACGAGGTACGAAGTGGCTCCGATAAGATCTTTCAGAGTCGAAGACGGCTTTTGCTAGATCGTTGTTAGATAAGATAAAGTTCAAAGGGACGTCGTCGTTCGAGCTAAAAATGTACCTACTTACATACTTGCATGTAAACGTAAGAATATGTATGTGTGGGTTCGTGTATGTACCTATAGCTTATGTCAAGCGTAAATATCGTTCGTACTTACGAACTGAATGTACGTGTTATCGTGCGAAGGGCTTCGTTCTCCCATGAGTTTTCCCTCTTTCCCTTTTTCCTTCGTCCGACGAAGGGAAAAATGCAGTGAAACAGGGATAGAGAAAAGCGGAATGCGAGTCGCCATGCCGGTCGACTCTTGTAAAGCTTATAATCAAGCCTTATTAAATCCGCGTGGGCCACGAAATGTGAAGCAAAAAGAAAACGATCTAGTCACCGTAAAACGACCAAGTGCATACATGAGCTTGAAAAAAAAAAGGGAGAAAGAGGGAGAACTGACGTTTCTCCGGGGATGCATTGCCACGACCTTAAGCGACATGTTTTCTTCTCAACGAGAGTTTAGAGGAAAAGCTACTCTTCAGTAGATTTAATATCCGACTACTGAGACCAATTTGAATCTCGCTCATTCTTCTCCTCGGCGGCCTCTTTAAATCGTTTCTCGTTTTATTCGCTTTCAACCGCGTTCTAAAGATTCAATAATAAATACTTAGATGTTTACAAAACTTTGCTCTCGTTTCTTTTTGTTCAGTCATCTAAATAACAACTATAACATCTTGTTTTAAAAGTAATGTAAACTCTTTTATTATGATGCCCAATACATTGTTTCATTTTGTGAATGTTACCTTGAATCATATTTATTTTATCACTTTATGAGAAACGTTTTATGTATATCTCAAAAAAGCTCATGTTATTACTTAAAAAAATTTTTAATCAGGTTAATATGAAACATTATATACGTTAATTCTAAGAAAATGAAAGTCAATTCTCTTGACGTAGTTAACAGAAAGCCAATATGTTTTGCCGTGAAATAACCAACGGTTCGGATGACCTAGCCATCATCTCACTCTTTTTCTCTCTTTCTCTTTTCCTTTCTCTCTCTCTCTCTCTCTTCATTCTGTCTTCTTTCCCCGTTTCTCCTCGCCCATCCCTTTTCCATCTCTCTCGTTCATCTCTTCCAACAGCGGCGTAATCCAGGAATAATGAACAGGCAGCTGTCACTCGCAATACCCGACCTTCTAGCAAATACGAGACCCGACGAATTTGTGTGACTTTTAGTCTACCTGTTCGGAGATAGAAACGAGAGATATCCCGCAAACATGTGCGCTTTTAATATCGCGCTTTCAACTACAATAATACACAATAATGTAAACATTTTTGTTATGATACCCACCACATCGTTCGGTTTTCATCATTACCTCAAATCCTATCTTTGTTTACGAACGACGACGTTAATGATACGTTATCGAGTGGGAGAGAGAGAGAGAAAGAGAGAGGGAGGAAGGGAGGGAGGAAGGGAGGGAGAGAGGGAGGGAGAGAAAGAGAGAGAGAGAGAGAGAGAGAGAGGGAAAGAGACAGAGACAGAAAGAAAGTAGCAATTAGCGAGAGTTCGTCGGGCCAGCGGGACAACTGTATTTTTCAAGAACAAAAACGACTGTTGGTTCGCGTCGAGTCGAGTGGGTTTCACCGTCGGAGGAAGGTAGGGTTTTCCAGAGGCGAGAGAAGACCGGCGAGACTGGTGTTTGCCCTCATTAGCCGCGCGGCTCGAGCCAACAACCTCTTCTCGGTGTGCACATAGTGTGTGTGTATGTGTGTGAATGTGTGTGTGTGTGTGTCTGTGCAGAAGAAGAGCAAGAGCGAATAAGAGAGGAAGAGAGATAGATAGAGGAAGGATAGCAGAGAGGAAGGAAGTCCAATAAATTTTGATGGTGTCACCAAAAATCTGGTTGTTGCTCCTGGGACTTAAAAAAGATTGCACGTAAGCTTTTATGCGACCCACGTATCCTTTCTTCTTTGATAACCACGACTAAAATCTTTAGGAAGAAGTCTTCCGTTTATAACGCGTAACATCTTTACAAACGTTTAACCCTTTCATAACGATTTACGCGTAAACTTTCGGAGTTTATTGTTTCTTATAAGTTATACGACAACGCAACGAGTAAACTAATGAAAGTACCGTAAACTTTTCTTCGAATTACAATCTCTGGAAAATCATGGCACTTTGGACAGAGGAGAGAGAGAGAGAGAGAGAGACTTTCGAGAAGATTGAGCAACGATATTATATCTACCACATCCGCAAATATTCCATCCTACGGATATTGGACATTTCACAAATCTAATTAGTTGATAATGAAGAGATCTACTGGACGATTTCACTGTGATATAACAGGCAACTCGGTCGATCTTATGTTTCCTTTTGTTACGTTTCTTGTATCTAAAGGATATAAAGCAATAATCGAAGGTAAAAGAACAAGCTAGCGAAACAGAAAATCAAAAACTGTCAAAGAGAAAAAGAATCCTACAATTATTTATTTTCTTCTTTTTTCTGTTATTTTTTATTCGTCATAAGTTACTTCGATAAGTTCAACAACAAACGGAATGTTGCACTATTCTTACCTTTCTAATGCTTGACACAGATACGCATTCAGCACACTTTTTAATTCTGTTTTAATCTCCGAGTTATTGCTACTCCAGAACTCGCGCCGGGACCCGCTCCATTCATTTCGTATTTCAAACACAGCGCATATATGACTATTCCGACGACGTGAATAATGGGTCACTCCATACGCGAAGATATAATGGAATCGTCCCTTGGTGCAGGTGACTATTGATATTCGTCTCGTCATCCTTCGCGTGTCGTTCTCTCTCTCTCTCTCTCTCTCTCTCTCTCTCTCTCTTCTTCTCTTTCTTTCTCTACTTTTTATTCTCCATTGCTGCTAATCTAACAATAACTGAATTTGTTGAGTCTGCCAATTGCGCTTATAAAATAAGATCATTCGATTCGATTCTCTTCGTATTCATCGTAGTATAGCTTGGACAAAATCACATGTTATCTTTAAGATACACGCATCAAAAATTTGCAACGAAATAAATCGCACGACTCCGAACTGGGTTTGAGACGATTCTTAATAAATATAATCGAATTCTAACATAAATAAATACATTCTAGGAATACATTGCTAATATACAATTATTAATATAGTATACCTTAGAAACCAGGCTAACTCTGTTTTAATGTCTTATGTAGACGTTTACATATAGAACTATTAATATTAAATACTCTCGATTAATTATCCGGAAAAACGCTCGAAAAAAATTAGGAAAAGGGAAAGAGAAAAAGACGTAGGCAAAGTTTAAGTGTGAAAAAGACGAAAAAGGAGGATTAATGATTCTTGATTAGTCGGATTGAGTGTATTCGAATCGTTATTCTCAAAATTGTTTAAATAATTTCACATACGGTCCTTGCTACTAAGCAACCTTACTATGCTACGACTAAACTATAAATACTTCATAAATAAGCTTAAAGCAAGCGTTATAAATCGTTTGATTTATAAATTCACCTCTTGAGTTTGTTGTTCAACTGAACATATTCTAAAAAACTAAGCATTCACGTAGATATTTAAACATAAATAAACATTGGTCTTTAGCCACGTTTTTCTACGAAATCTATGTAACAAACGTCTAACGAAATCTCAAGGACAAGTATCTGTTTATCGTAAAAGTACCTTTAGTCTACCTTCTCTCGGGCATACGAATGTAAGTCTTGCTATGTATTTCTCAACAGACTGTATTTTTTCAATGTTTTCTTTGTATCTCGCTGTTTCAAGATTTTTACATACAGATCGGTCTATTGTTTGAAAATACGTTAAAAAGATCAACTATGCATAATTTATTTAGAAAATGAAGAAAAATGAAAAAGAAGATGAGAAAGGGAAAAAAGGAGAGGTTAACTGATTTTCTTAAAGATCATGGGACAGATATTACTTTGGAAAAAAGCTTACGAAGCTTCAACGTGCCGGAGAAGGATGAGAAATGACGTAGAGAGAGGATATTGCGCTCCAAGGGGACAAGGAGTTAAGGGTAAACATAAAAGTTGAGCGTTCAATCTCGATGCGATATAACACCGTCGGCCATCGTTGAAAATGCCGCTCCCTTCAACATCTTTCTCCCACTCTCTCTTCCCCTCCCCCCTCTCTCTCTTTCTCTCTTTCTTTTTTTCGACAGTGCTAAGTACACGAATGCATGCATGAACTCGTCAAATACTTCACCTTCAGAGCTTCAATGATACAACCAGAAACGAATTTATCTATGGATTGGATTGCATTGTAACAGTGAGTGAGAGAAAAAGAGAGAGAGAGAGAGAGAGAGAGAGAGAGAGAGAGAGAGAGATCGTTTGACAATGAGGCATCGAAATGCAAAATTCGATTGATTAAATACGACAATCATTGGTAGTTTGTGGAAAATAGAGAAATGGAGGAAGAGAGAGAGAGAGAGAGAGAGAGAGAAAGAGTGCTATGCAATTCAAAATTTGCAGTCTCGCAGTCTCGCCGACAAACCCTTCGCGCAGTTATGACGGATGAGAGCGTGAGAAAAGCAAGAGAGAGACAGAAAGATAGGAGAGAATGGGACTTGATAACCATATAATTCCATCGACTATATAGCATGCGTGGCTTCGAATTGCCAAGCTCGATCATTTCATTTCAAAACTTTTTCCATTTACGATAACACAAAACATTTTATTTTATGGATAAACTGACCGTGATTTTTCAAAATCGAACATATGAATAAAACGCGACGAAAATTATTGCGAGTATCACAACTGCAAGTTATATTATAAAATATAATAAAAAGCATCGTGATACAATTTATCAGTTACCAAAAGTTATATATACACCTATATGTACATATAAAAATATAGGAATCAGTTCGATTAGAACAATGAACTGCTATTATTTAACAATAAAATTTATTATTATAAAATGACATTCTCTTTATTAGTTATATACTCTTTCTGTTCTGTTTTCTGTTTCGGGTTCAAAATTATTCTCTCGATTTTAACGTGCATTCTATTTCGTTGAAACGTTTTGTTTCGGATTTCTCTAAAAAATGGCAATCTTATGGGAAAGATCATAAATGCTGTAAATTTCCATTACATCTAATACTCTTGTATTCATATTTGCATATTCCCAGTCTCTCTTAGTTAACCGCAGCTCTGTCATCAACTCTACACATACAACTTACATGCATTCACAGGTACATTTTTAAATGCACAATTACGCACACTGTTTATTTGGTAGCACGTTCACTTACAATGCATATACATGCAAAATACATTTTTATCGATTGAATATCACGACTTGATATTCAGAAACTAACTTAACATTCTAATTGCTGTAATTTAACAAGTCGAATACCGTAATAGTCACTTGTGTGATCAACAATACCATAACAAAACGATTATAATGATTTCATATCAGCGTCGTAAGAAAATTATATAAAATTAAAGTCCGGTATTCAATGTGTTAATTTGCCATTATGATCGGTATGATTTACGATTAGCCGACGATACCTGATACCGAAGAACGGATACCCTTGAACGTATAACGGAGCTTACGATGCAACGTAACAAAGTACTCGCAGTTCAAGTGGATAATTCTATTCACCTATATCACTGTTAATGGAGCTCTTTCCTGCGATGCAGAACATCGTACACATGGCCGATATACTATAGTAGACACGTCGAACATCTGGAAAGCTCTGTCTCCCTTCGAACGTTCGGTGGTATCGATAATGGTAATTGCGATGGCTTAAGCCGGAACACGCGATCCGCCAACTGCCTACAGTTTCCGGAATAGCCGATAGGAACGTAAGCCGCCACAATAGCAAGGACATTCTCCTCCAGAACTAGGATACCGACGGTGACGACGATCGAAAGGAGGATGAAGAGGATGAAGAGGATAAAGAGGAAAGAGGGATTCTAGTTATATATAGTTCGCTTGTTCATAGAAGCTCTCATATATGCACGTATGCATTTGCGTCTACCATGGTTAGACCCGCGACAACTCCCGCCAGCGGCACCATTACGTTACTTTGTCTATTAATGAATATTTATTGTTATCTAACTCAAATTTAACGACAAGCTTGGCAGCTGTGTCGACCACGTGTTCCCATCGCTAGCGTTTAGCGTTTTCGTAACGTCCAACCCTCCCGCTCTCCAAATTTCACCCTTCCTTCGGGTCGACCATGTTCCTGCACGCATACACACACGCAGCGTGTGTACACTCGCACGATTACAAGCAGTGTTTTCCGACGTGTCACACCGTCCTCGTAAATTATTACATAAATTAAATTCAAGCCATTTCGGAGAGTATTTTGCCAAGGATGCATAGTATCTGGTCTGGTATAGGAGAGAAGATATTATATCTATATATCTGCATACATATATGAACACACGAACCCAAGCTTTTGCTTCATGATTCTCGTGTCTTTTCGTTCCACCTCCGCGTTCTGTCGTGGTGGTTGGGATCTGAGAGATCCGAGTTCACAGAGAACTCATGCATTCGAAAGGACCGCGCCTCGAGGGTTCAGGCGACGAGATGCGACGCGGAAGAAGGAAAAGAGGGATATCGTCGTCGTCGTCGACGGACGATGATGGTAGCAGGACTACCACGAAGACGACGACGACGACTCGAGAGGACCACTTACGTTTGAATTTCAAATTCTCCCCTCTGGCTTTGCTAGAATTTCTGCAGGTAGAGGAAGAAGGAGAGAAAGAGAGGGAAGAGGAGAATGAAGAGGAGGAAAGTTAAGGCGAAGGAGGACATCTAGCCGAGAGATTAAGCTCGTCGAAGCAGGAGTGAGATGAACGGGTCAAGTTGGCTTGGATGAAATCAGCGTTCTGAAGATGAACGCATGGAGGAAAAGAAAGAGAGTGAGAGAGAGAGAGAGAGAGAGAGAGAGAGAGAGAGACAGGGGAAGAGGAAGAGAAGAAAAGAGAGAGGTAAGACGAGAGATGAAGAAGGGAGAAGCTCGCAAGCTTCCGTAAGTCTATGCGCACACTCATACACCTTAATTTACATATATACATGTGTATATGTAGCTCTAGGTTCGATCCACTCTCGTCCTTCTCCTCGTTCTTATTATCCCTGCCCTCTCTACCAAGAGAGAAATCGAGAAAACTCTTTTCTCTTCTCAACGGATCTCTTTTGCGACGGTTCCTAGTCTTCCACTCTTCTCGCGTTTTTTTCTTCTTTGAAAGAGCACCGATAAAGGCGGAAATTTCATGATGCTGTCTAGACCCTAAGGTGAAAATCGACAAAATTGCAACCGAGACGGTTCGATTCAATCGTGCGAGAAACTTGCGTCATCGCTACGATGTAGAAATCCTGAGAAATGGATAGGAGAAAGAAGGAGAGAGAGAGAGAGAGAGAGAGAGAGGAAGAGATTCGGAATGACGGATAGATAAAGTATAAGTATAAAAATGCATTTACGTCTACGAAATCGTAGATTATCTCATGAAACGAAGTAGATTCGTTCGCGAATACGTGTGTACATTGGTACGTGACGAAAAATCATGGCCTCGTTCGTTTTCAAGAAAAATATCCTGCGGGCATTCCGCACGTTGCCCGATCTACTACGTGTGCTTGCACGTATATACGTTCATAGATAGAAATAAAAGGAAACGATAGAACGAAGCCGGATTATATTTGTGCTGGAGCGTACGATCAAGCGAAATGGTCAAAGCAATGTGGAAGTAGGTATAAAGGAAAAGAGAAGAGACGTGGAGAGACTAGCCAGCGTATACAATGTGGATTACAAGGATGTCTTTCTGAGGTATTAGAGGATTTGGAAAAGTACAGACTCGGAATGTCGCCAATATCGTCCTCTTGTCGTTAGACTATTTGTTCTTGGATAAAGAGGTTTTGGGAGAGGGTAGTCTCGAAGATTTGCGATAGGTGTTTCGAAGATTTTTCCGTCTAAGACATAACATAGAAACGTTCGTATATACACTATATGCGTTTGAACGTTTCCGAGGCATCCTAGGCAACAAGTGTGTTACGTAGAAAATGATAAGATGCGATATAGAAAATTATATAAGCCAACCGATAACAATCTGTACTATACCGAGATAACAAACTTTCATAAAAATCACTGAACGTATATCATTTTCTATTATTTTCTTGATACCTTTCAACGATATACGAGGTCGTTCGAGCGTGATAAACGATAATCTTTCGTGGATCACGATCTAGATTCGTATATAAAATGATTCCCCTACTACTAGATTTAAAATCAAGATCTATTTCCCTTCAAAAAGTATTCGCGAATTTCTTTTGTCGATTTTGCGATAGAGACGAAAATTCGTGCAAAAGCACATTTCACCGAGAAAGAAGGAAGATCTTTGAAATGATGGTCCAAATAGTTGCTCGACTGCAATTCAATCGCGCGCGAAACGCACATTGCAACTGAGAAACGGCAAGTCTTCTAAGAATAGAATCTGAAAAGAGCCGAGAGAAAAAGATTGAGAAGGGAAGAGAGAAAGGAACAGGGATAGAGAATAGAAAGAAATGTAAAAGATCGACGGAAGAAAAAAGAAAGAGAAAAAGGGGGAGATGGAGAAGGTGGGAGAAAATAAAGAAAAAGTGTATCGAGACAGACGTTTGCGTTTCAATATTTCAAGATCCGTCGTTCTTCTTCCACCGCGAGTTTTCTCTCTTGCGTATAGTGCACAGTGGTTGCTCGTAATGCAGGTGACAATTGGAGCGTATCGATGCTCCATCTTGAAATTCCCATAATGGAATGGAAAGAACGTCTTTCCTTATATTTCCGGTTAAGGTTCGTTTCTCCATTGGGAGGGAAAAACCTAAGGTATTACTTTATGCACGCTAGAAGTCGCGCGTAAAGTCCTTCGTCGTTCGAGCGATAAGGATCTCGTATTTTCGTTCGCAAATCCAGATTTATGGAAGTCTTTCGAATATCGGAATCTACGATATCGGTGCCTGATCGGATCTAATGCGGCTAACCTCCATAAAAATAATTTTATCGCTTATCTTTCGTGTATGAGCACAAAAATAATTCGTTTTTGATCAAGATCCTGATAATATCTTCTCGAGTGATTTCGATCGAACGCTCTACGACGCTATTTCGTAATAGGTTTTTTTGAATTTCGATCGGTCATCGAAAATACTTAAATTTTTGGATCGATGTCAATCAGCAAAAACGTTAAAGCCAATTTCGCAATAAAAGAAGAAAAACAAGTCAAATAATGAATGTTCGTCGAATTAATCGATTTTTGTGATTCTAGTATTAGGAGAAGGCCGAAGAATTCGTGCAAGATTCTCCGGTGTATATCTAGCTCCGTGATCCTTTACGTAACATCTTTGACCCAGAAGCATCCATCGTTGAAAAGTTTCTGAGCCGTGCATCGACAAGTTTCTGGAATAAGTTTCGGAAAGTTGCAGAGACGCGCGAATTCAGCCTCTCTATCGTTTGCTGCTTTCTCCAAACCTCTTACGTCTTGCAAGAGAGCAGGTAGGTAGGTACTATTTGCGTTGCCCGGCTCTGAAAAGACGATATCACCTCGAGAATTTTTGCGCTCGACTGAAGCTCGTCGGAGAGGAAAGAAATTTCTCGCCGTAGAATCTCTCGTAAAGAGCCACAATATTTTTACGAGAGATCTCCTTTACGTTTATCTTTTAAATAGGCTCGAAAAACCTAAGACTAGGAAATAAAGAAAGATATTTTTGGCGTGTCAAAGCGCCTTTCGAAAACACCCTTTCATATGACGTAAAAATGAAACGATTTTCTAAGCTACAAAGAATTGTCTTGCGCAAGAACATCGTTTGTTTAATAATGACCAAAAATATAAGTTGGCTTTGAAATTATTCGCAAATTGTTTCTCCAACAGAAATGTCAAGGTGTAAAACATTGACAGAGGCATATAGAGAAATCGGAAGAGGGAGAGAGAGAGGGGGGAGGGAGAGAGAGAGAGAGAAATGTCAACGCGGAACTATACTGAATTCAATCTTGACTTTCTGGGCCGCTGATCATACCGGTAGAAAGGTTGATTCGAAGTTGCTACTGGCGGACGAACTTCTACTGCACAGAAGGTAGGATACGCTAAGCCTGACGGTAGGATGCGTAGATGGGTGGATAGGGTTGTGAGTAAGGGTTGAGTATGGAAAGGGATGAACCTAAGGCAGCAAAGCTGCCGTTACTGCCGCCAATGCCGCTGGAAGCGGCACTGAAACTATTTCGAACCAGTTTTGGGGAAGTTTGCCTCGTCCGATAACTATTCCGAGCGGAGAGCAATGGGCATGGGAGCGTGCCGCATACGTGCCGAAGTTGGATGGTACGGTTTACCGCGCGCCATGCAAGTTGGCTCGACCCTGAAACATGGAGTTTCGATCTGCCTCCGCGAAAGACGTTAGAGTGGAAGCCTCTCTCTCTCTCTCTCTCTCTCTCTCTCTCTCTCTCTCTTCAACCAGATTTCTCCAGCCGCTTTACACACTCGACCGGCCTGGATTACGTGAAACATAACGCATCCACTGACGACGTCGCCTTGCCGTCTGGAATAGGAAGGAAGTTTCCGTGCTGGAGACTTGTCCCGAAATTCTCTTCCTTCGATGATCTCGGATTCCGGACAACATCCGTCGTCGACTTCGGTGAAGTTCAGCAAGCCGATTCAAACTGACGCGAGAAGAATTCGTCGGAATTTAGGAAAACAGAGCGGAGATAACGCTCTAAGTTTCTATCAAGGAAGGAAATGTGGTTCATTGATTTCCTTTCTTTTATTTTTTTTTTAATCTTGTCAACTAAAGGAAAATACGGATAATCCAGCAGCAAAGCGATCGTTGAGGGAGAAAGCAATGCAATAAACGATCGAAATTGGAGGTTGCTTCGCCAGCACGCGTTTAGTCGAGAATGCTTCTTCCATAGACGAGAAGCTCTTTTGATCGGTCACCGCTTTGGATGCTCGAAATGCCGTCATCTACGAGCACGTAAGAACACATACGGTTCCTCCTCTGACTATGCTCCTTCCTTTACGACCATTTATGACTACATGAACGCACGGATGTATCTACGATCTTTCTTGTCTGTGTATATACATACGTAAGTGCTCGTGAAAATAGGTGCACACGAGATCGAGCGTGTATGTTCACCCGTAAGATCGTTCGCTCGTGAGCGCGGATATATGAGAGAGAAGCGAATTCACGAAGCGTTTCTAGGTACTCTCCTTGCAACGGGTTCCTACTTCGGCTAGTAAGAGAGCGGAGCTCACGAAGGGAAAATCCTTTGGCCAGCGAAGCTTGGATAATCGCACTTCGACGTATAGCTATGTACCTCTTCTATGTGAGACAGAGAAAGAGGATAAGAGATAGAGAGTATAAAAGATAGAGATAGATAGAGAGAGAGAGAGAGAGAGAGAGAGAGAGGAAAGAGAAGAGGAGGAAAGGGAGAAGATTCGCTTTGCTGCAATTGCAGCTTGCCTATCCACGTGGAAATCATAGCTCGCTACGAAAACCATCAAGACTCGAAATTGTCCAGAAACGCTTCGCGGAATGTCCTTGATAGAACTCCTCGAGGGCTTCTATCGTGATTCGCTACAGAAGGCGACCCTTCAGGGATTTGGACGTAAAGAGAGTTCCTGAAAGATAGATGGAGATCTCTTTGTAATTCGATGTCTCTTCCTTTCTCTTCCTCTCTTTCATCATCTCACATATGCAGCCAAATGTGTATCAGATCCATTCGCAAATCGAAAGCATCCACGAGTTCGAAGGAATCTAAGTTTCGATGCTTGTTGGGTATTGATGTCACTGATCTGGTTGGACATTCGTGAAAAGCATCAATTCGCTTTTTATTCACAGATGAGAGAAAGTGTCTCTTTACGATCCGAAAGATCGTAGAAAATTCTTTGTTTTTCAATAAAGTCGTTTCTGCGACCTAAAAAATGTTGAAATCCATGCCGATAAGCCGAATACTTCCATATCATAGAAAATTACTTTTATCTCGTCTCGATATTACTTAATCCCGTTATCGTTATCGTGTGACCGTGAATGAAAAAGAGAGAACGAGAACGCAAAATTTACTAGGAGTGCCAATGTTTAATCGATACGTCAACGTTCTTGTTTTCTTACGCAGATTTCACGCGCGATTAGATCGAGCTTATCGTCATCGAAACGAGACAATGCAAACTCTGTGGCAAATGCGCCGTTTATTCGGTGATCTGTTCGCATTGGCAAGCGAATTTCTCGATGGAAGGGGGAACGGGCGTAGCTCGTGAATAATTGAAATTTAGATTGCAAAGTTCATGGGGCGCACGTTCCAGATTTATCCTCGATATCCGAGCAATGGCATAGAAACAGCGGACTGAGGTGGAAGCGTAACCACGATTCGATGACAATATGAATGTAATAACTGACCAGCATGATAAAGCACGTCCGTTCGATTCTCGGTTTACTTCGTTTTAAGTTTCTCGCTACATGCAACCGGTAAGACTCCGAAACTACGATCCTCTCAGGGGTCAGGGGTAAGTGCCATATTGTGGAATCTAAAAGTGTGTGCATGTGTGTGTATATGAAAGAGAGAGAGAAAGAGGGAGAGGGAGAGAGAAAGCAGCTCAAGTTTGAGGTTTGAGGTTCACCGTCTCGCACTAGATAGAACTCGTATTGGATGTCATCGCGAGAGAGATTACGTGCCGGTTTGAAAGAAGCTTCTACCTCTCTTCTCTCCTATCTCTTTCCTTTTCGTGCCCACACCCTCGAGCTGGTTCAGCGAGCAGCACTATAGCCGACTACCCTTCTCTTTTCCATCCTCGCTTTAACTCTCTCTCTCTTTCTCTCGCCCTACCTCAGTCTCGTCGCACTTCACGTATTATCCTCCTTGTCGTTCTCCATTCGTTACGATGTGCGGCATACCACACAACCTCCACCCTTATTCCGCCTCTTTCTTATTCGTTCCATCCTACTCCGTTTATAGATCACGATTTTCCCTTAACCCCGCTCTATCATACTCGACCTCTTCCTCCTTTTCCAGGCAAGTCGAATCCCCATCACATTGAAAGGAGCCAGCTTTCATATCCCATTTGCCCCTATTTTTCATAAGCGATATTAGAATCTATCACCGAGAGCCGCCAGGCATTTGTCGACGACGAGAATCGACGAAGAAGGGTGAGAAAGTGAGAAAGAGAGCAAGTGGGATGGTGCAGCGGATACCGATAAAAAAGATAAAGAGAGTCCCGATTATCGGGAGGGTCGGCTGCCTTGATCGCCAACGATTATCGACTCTATTGAAGTTCCGACGTGAATGAATCCAGAACAGAGTCAGTCAGCTTCTCCTTCGCCTTGGTTCCTTCATTCCCGCCCTATCGGGAGGATGCAAGCGAGTACTGGAAATTAAGTTGGCCTATTTTCCACTCTCGTTGCCAGATATTTCATTCATCACAGTCTCTCGATCCTTCGAATCCTCGATCAATTTTCAGTCAGTTATACGACACTTTTATACTGAGAGAGAAGACTTAATAATGTTCCTTTCTCCTGTCTTTCACATTACCAGCCGATGTGGGTGTTCGCTTTACGATCACACTTTTCTTGGATATGCTATTCGATTCTAAAAAATGCACAGTTTATTCCATTTTATATAAAAGAGAGAGATAGAAAATGAGAATAAGAGAGGCAAAGAGAGAAAGAGAGCAAAAGAGAAAGAGAGAGAGAGAGAGAGAGAGAGAGAGAGAGAGAAAGAAATAGAGGAAAAGAAAGATAGAGAGAGAAAGAAAAGAGAAAGAGAAAGAGAAAAAGAGAAAGACTTCAAACCAACGCTTTTTTTCGAACCAACATGCTCGCTATGCCGAAAGCATGATTGGCCCGATCCCAAAGACGTTTCTAAAATTTACGACTCTCAAGGGGCAAAGTCATCAGCTGATAACGTGGGCAGTAAATTTTAGTATCACGCATAGGACCTTTTTATATTCAATCCACGAGGCACATAGCTACACCGAAATTGAATTTTCTTTTTCTCCGATTAGCCTTGTGATGCGGCTTTCACCCATTCCAACTTCGCGACGAATTTTAACCGATCAAATGTGCGAGATGGTATCCAATATATTATCAATTTTCGAATCATTTGCACCCATATCATGACAAACACGACGATCGAATATCCCGTCGAATTAATGTTATTTGTCTTTGGCTACACCGATGGCGCACTGACATTCACGAATTACCGTAATTAGTAATTACAGCCCCGGCCGTTAATTACCCGGCTTGATGTTTGCTAGCGAAATGCTGGCATTGTTGATTCGCTAAACAGGTAGAGCAGGCTCTCTATGCATTTTCGCCATATTTTCTCAAGTCGTAACATTCTATATAATATATACCTACGCATAACGTATACTATGTACATATAGGTATATACGTATGTATTTTCCATTGGTGATTTGAACGTCACTAGAACGCTCTATTTTCATTCTGTATTCACGCATCGCATCGATTTTGATTGTTACAAAAAAGAACAAAATTTCACTCACCTCTGTGCCTGTTGGTTTGCTTGTCGAACATCAGCATCGCGTCTTCGATCTGAAATTCAAACGAAATTGTTTTGATCAGTATGAATCTCACTTTAAAATGTTCGCTTTAAAAATAATATTTATCTGTTACGTCATATGGCGATCGTATTCTTTGTCGAAGAATGATTGGATCGAAAGTGATTTCTTTCTTTTTTTTTTCATCCGCTAGACCGACATGATAACTCAAAATCAACGATGAAATCGCACGAAGTACGAAGGATTCGATGAAGGGTGATAGAGAAATAAGATACTTACTTTGGTCTAGACTGCGAATCGTAAATTAAGAGGATCGACATTGGTTGGGGTCTTCTGTTTGGATTTGGCGTTAGGAAAGCAACCCTTCCCCACATTAGGGATCTGAGCGACCCTCTTTGGAAGCCGCAAAAATCGTAAACATCGCCACTGATGTGGAACACATACAATATAAATGCGAATACTCGCGTGAAAATACTCACAAAAATCCTAAGCGTTATTTAAACACTTTACGGAACGTATATGAAATTTTGATAACCACGTAGTGTACATATGCGTAGAAAGACAGTTTCTAATATTCTAAAAGAAAATGTAATGACGCGTTGAATAAAGTCTAAGTTCTTTATTCGTCATCTTTTATGATACTATTCTAGACTCAAGCTTATATCTTAAACATCATTCTTTTCTTTCGTTTCTCTTTCTCACTCGTTAAGTAAACTTAACACTCATCGATATGCACATACGTATGCCTTTATCACCAAAGCCGCAAGCTTATCTACGAATTATCTTTTACATTACTTATTTATTCCATTTTTTTACTATAGGAAAAGAGAGGAATTATATTGGATGCCACAATTGATTTTATTCTCCTTAATTTTAATAATAGTAAAAAGAAAAAAAAAACTTGATCCCTCTGTCAGAAATATCTAAAAAGGTTTCAATAAATATTGCATCTTTTATTGTGCTTACTAAACTGCGTAAAAAAAGTTGTTAAAAATTCATGAGTTTTGAACTATTTCTCCCTCTATCACCAGTCCTTAAAAAGATTTTGTTTAATATACATTTTGGAATATCTCTGAATACTCTATTTTCATAAATATTAAAGAGTTATGTGTTACAATTTTTTTCCAATTAAATAAATTAATTATTATGAAATTTGAAATCTATTTTAGCAATTTTCTTTAATAACCGGTTTCAGGACGCAAAAACTTGAATGAATAATTTATGAAAATTATTATATATTTATGAAAATATATATATGAATATATTTATGAAAATATTAATTTTAATTATGATACCTTAACAGTTTTTATTAATAAAATGAATTTATAAGCATTGACATTCTCATTCTGTTTTTACAGCTATCTACGAAAATTGCTTTTTTTTGCTTTCTGCTGAAATTTTTAGTTGACGATACAGAAAATTGGGCACATTTGTAATATGAATATACTACTTTCACGGACTTAATCAATAGAAACGAAATTAAGAGAACAGTCACTCAAACTTTATAATATTTACTTCTATTTTTAAGATGATTTTATAAAATATCTTGGTAGTATGGTTTGTTTGTGCAATTTGTCCGGTTTGATAGTGCAATTTCTGCAGTTCAGCGTTTATTGTTTTCTACTTTATAAAGTAATAATATATTGCAAAGTACTATAAAGTCAATACCTGGAACTTCGTAAGCAACTTGCACTTCATTATTCAGAAATAAAGAGTCCAGAATATTTGTATAGTATATTAGAAGTTGTCCCTCAAGCAGTTTTAAAGACAAGTTTAACTATCTGTGTAGATATGTAAAAAGTACTTTTGGCTGTGATGACTTGTCAAAGGAAATCACGCAGTTTTCAAAATTTTACTTTTCAGAGGAAAAACAAGTGGAACGCGCATGCTAGAAATTATAATAATTTCTGCAATAAAAATCATTTTTGGTTAGATGAAAGAATTAAATTTTCTATGAGTAAATGATACAATAAACATTTTTGAAAACCTTTATCTTTAATATGTAGAAGCAAAATTAACAAAATATTAATATAATATTATTATAGATAAAGCCAAGACACATTTATAGTAACATTAGAATAACTTGTATTTACATTATAAATCTATAATTGAAGCTAAAGAACTATTATCTCAAAAACATCATTATTACTGAAGTATATGTAAAAATATCTTCAAAAATTTTGCTAGATCCTACAATTTTGAAGATACTTCGACTTCTAAAGGAAATATGTATTCTAAATGTTAATAATGTAAATAATCTTAATTTAATAGTTAAATAGGGTTGCGATGGAACATTAGAAATAAGCAAGTATAAATAAAGATTTGAAGATTCCATTATTTTCGATTCAAGTATATTTACTTCATTCCTTGTTCCATTGCAAGTTATATCAGATGATCCAAACAATAAAGAAAAAATTATGTTTTAGCAGAATTATCAAACAGTCTTATCAAGATTTGGCATGATTTATGGGAAGCTATGTAACGCGGTATCAAAAATTTCCGCAACATAAAGATTTTAATAATATCGATTTGGCCAAGAAACGAAATATCGAAGATGAATCAAAATTGAGATTTGGAATATTGCTTTGAATAAGATTTTTTGAATGCTTACTGTATCTATCTTATAATTTGATCATCTGCCAGTGGCAAATTCGAAGGGAAGACAATAAGAGAAAGGTAGCGGAAAATAAGAAGAAAGTAGAAGATTTTTCAGAATTGAAATGGGTTTGCTTGTAGATAAATCGAAGCCGGGATTCAGTACAAATAAAGTGGAAATACTGCTCGCCGATTTTTCAGCGATTTTGCTACGTCAGCAAAAATTACAAGAATCGATGAAGAAATAATAAAATGTTTCCACGTAAGTTTAATGACAATTTCAAACATACACCGAATAAAAATAAATCTTTTTAAAAACATATTACTTAGAAACTGTAGAAAAATTTGTAAAAATATATCCGTGCTATAATATGCCAATGACTGTACATAAAATATTAATTTATTCCGTGGTCATTATGAAACACGCAATACTTCCAATTAGATAGTTGGGAGAAAAAATACAAGAAAATCGCAGCAAAAATAATAAAAAATTCAGAGAGCATTACTCTATAAAATTGTCTAAAACGAAAATAATAAAAGATATTTTCAATAATTTATTTGTTTTCTCAAATCCATAGATATGTAACATGAAAAACATATATCTCAAAAAAGTAAAAATTGATGTCATTCAGTTTTTAGAAGAAGAAAAAGAAAAAGAAGAAGAAAGAGAAGATTATAAATAATTAATTAATTAATATTGTATAATAAATATAAAAAAATTATTAAATATAAAATAGAATATATTTTACATTATTATACTTAGATCTAAATAATTATCGTCATTTTTATATTTCATTAAAATTATTTTTATATTCAATATTTAACGTTAAAAAGGAGAATTATTATCATTTTAGAATCATTTATTATGTAATTTATGGGAAATGTATTCTAACAATTTTTCACAGATTTAAAAATATTATTTTTGGCTAGAATTTTAACGAAATTTGTCACTGTGCGATTGTTCTAACCATTCAACTATTCAAGTCCTTCAGTTATTTTCACGTATGCCCACCTGTATAAAATGGAGGTGCTCGCTATCATATTATAAGTTCAATTTTTATAGATCTTTGTTTCGAAACGAATCCCAACTGAACGTAATGGCCTTATACTCGCCAGCTCAAGATTTATCTTTTCTTTACGAAGATGTAACAAAATAATTCGTCTCGCATTTAGCGATAGAAAGGATAATATAAAAAATAAATTGCTTCCTCCATCTAAAAAGACGTTTTACAATCTCACGACATTAGTGATAAAAGAAAAAAATAAAAAGACAAAGGAAGGAAATCCGGTGAGTTGGCTTGAAAACGATGCACACCACACAGGCGTCACATTACAAGAATATCTTCCTTGGATATCGTTCAAGACGAAACGAACGAGGAAGAGGATGCGAGGACCCTCAGGTGAGGTTGATCTCGAGGAATGATTTTTGCAGGAAGACGAACGCCTGTCTCGAAATCTCCGGGAGGATCGCTCCTGTCCTTACGGGAACTACATATGTGTCGTAAAACACAGCTGGCCCGAGATTTAGAAAGCGTGCTGCCGAGAAAGGCGATGCTTTCCTGAATCTCGTGAAGAAAAGAGTAGTAGGTGGAGAGAAGGAAGAGAGGAAGGTTACGGCTACGGTTGGATAGGGGATGTGTTGTCAGAGGCTGAAGCGTGGCCTGGACTTGAAGAGAAGGAGTGCGAGTATGTGAGAGAGATAGAAACACATTGAGAGAAAGAGAAAGAGAGAGAGAGAAAGAAAGAGAAAAAGAAGATAGAGAGAAAGACGCCGCAGCTAGTAGGATTTATGGGACAGAAGAAACAATAGGGATTACCTCTACCCTCTTTCCTTCTTCTGCAGTCGACCCTTCCGCGTTACGTCCACTAGAATTCGTCCTCGTTCTTTCTTCTTCTTTTCCTGAGAAAGCACAGCATGCGCGAAGACGATAAAAGTATCAGTCCTAGCTGGATGAGAAAACGGATCGGAGTTATTGCCAAGATCGAATCGCGCTAGAAAGAAAGGATAGAAATATGCTCAAGGACGCCGAATGGCGATTTCATGCGCGACAATCGGTGAAATTTTTCATGTCATTTCGATATCCGTTTTCTTCCGTATCGTACATATATTTCGAAATGTTTCTATTCTTATCGCGATCTCGCTTGGCTAGGTCTTTTCCCTAATGTGATTAGAAGTCGATCGAAATAATTTACTAAGTTGAAGGATATAATGTAAAAGTGTAGTTTCGTAGAGAATGAATTATACAGCTTTTCCTGAAGGAGAAGAGAAGAAAAGAGAAATTATTTAATTGTTTATTTAAATGCAAATTATTTAATTGTTTAACAGACTTGATAAATATCAATCATCTTACATTAGGATTGATACTTAAGAAAAGAAGAATATAAGAAAGAAATAGAACGTCTTTAATTTCTAATTTGATTCTGATCGATGAGGACAATGTGTAAATGTATACGTTATAAGCCACGTATAAAGGAATGAAATGTACAAGTTTAATTCGGTTCGTTACCCGTTTCTAAGGAGAAGTTTTTAATAACATTTCGTTTAAAACGTTTCTTACTTACTGTGAGAGAAGCCTGTCTCTGTCTTTTCTAGAAGTGAACAATTATGAATGCTACGATTTTGAAAATTAGAGAAGTTATCGTATGCAGCTGTGCTTTATTTATATGAATAACTTGATCAGCAACTGTGTGTTAAGAGTTACAACTAACAGCTAAGCGCAGATTGGCACCAGAGATATTCCTTCCCATGTTGGCAATTTGTCTCTCTTCCAAGTTTGAAGCTTGGCTTTCTCTTTCTCACTCTCTCGAAAGAGGCTTGTTTGAATATCGTTAACCGTTTCTTGCTAGAGAGAGAGAGAGAGAGAGAAAGGGAGGGAGTATGAGAGAAAAGAAAGAGAGAACCGACTAACGCAATACTATTTAAGGTACACTCAAGAGAAACGCAGTAGAAATAAAGCTCGGTTAGTTTCCACAGGATTTCGTTAACATACGAGAAGGAAGAAGGAAGATACGAGGGAGGAGACATCTAGAAACGACTATAGCTCATCCCCAATTGTTACGATCTTCGTCTCACATCGTCAAAGTTGTTCTTGATTTTCGTCGTTTTCATCTTTCTTCTTTTCTCCCCTTTCCTCTTCTATATCTATTTCTATTTCTCCTTTTTTAGCGCGTCTCTTTGAATAGTTCAGTTTTTTGAGTATCGCATATAAAAAAAAGATAAAGAAATTCGGTCTTCTAGTCAGCGTTTGTTCTGTTCTTTGTTTTAGAAGAAGAAGAAAGTAGAAAACAAAAGAAAAGAAAAGAAGTAAAGTATAACACAACATAATAGGGAATGAGAGGTAGATACAAAGAGGAAAAGAAAGAAGAGATGAGACTTCTAATGAAAACGGAAGAGGAATCTCTCTGCTAGGCTAAGGCTAGACCAACACTAGGGAACGAATGCGTCTTTTTCTTTCTTGTATCTTCACAGAAATATATACCCTTTCATTATTTCTTTACGTTATGCTTTTGTCGCATTAACACCTACGCATAATGTATCTACTGGAATTTAAATTAAAGTCACAAACCACATATATAGAACGTCTTCTTTTACATTGAGAAATTAATTTCTTTTCTAGCTTATGCGAAAAAAAATCGATAATATACATTTCTTTTGCATACGGTCGAGACGCTTATGAGATGTTGAAACACGAAACATTTTGAAAACACGAATTAATATCCACGAATAAAGAACAAAATCAATTTCAAAATAGTGGTAATCTAACTATTGATCGAGTTTTCCGCTGACAAATAAAAATAGAAGGATGATTTAAGCGGGAAAGAAAAAGTAATTCATTTTAAATATATCTTCTCTTTCCACAGTAACTCTGACTTTTAAACTCCGTTGCATTTTTTTGATTTATGTAATTTCCTAGAAAAAAGAGCCCAAAGAGGTTCTCCTTTCTCTTCGTGTACTTTGATGTCCCCCAAGTCGGAATGGAATTTCTCTCCAGCATTAACTCGTCGAATCGATATTAATCTTTCTTTCAGGCCATTTCTCACGATTTTCTTTTCCTTCTCGCTCGCTATATCATGCTTTTTATATTTCCGTTAAAGAACCATTATTGAAATGATTCTACTTGAGAAGCCGCTAGGCACGTCCCCAGCTTCATCTTCCTATTTCATATCTATCGGATACTCTGTTAAAAACGAATCAGTATAAACACGAATACTTAAATATTCATTGACCGTAGTAATTCCCTTGTATTTGTTATAAATTCCATTCAGTTTACCTTATATTCATCCAGTAATTAAAATGGAAATGAGTATATCGAAAGACGATAATTTGGGATCATTCGTTTGAACCCTATCTAGTCTCGTAAATTATAAAACGCTCAACAGGAAACGTCGTATTAGTGGGCTGGAAGGAAAAGAAAAAAGGGATCGCGTATAATTTAGTAGAATTCTCTCTTTTATCCCCAGTAGCGGAAAAGTTACACAAGGTGGTGAAGGGAGACTTTATCCCAAAGGAGTAATCGAGCTCTTGCGAGCGAAGAAGGGCGTACCTTATTACAAGTTCGATTCTAGTTGCGTTACTGCTCTCAGTGGACCGAATTGTAGATTGCTGTCTTACCGACCGCGCTTCTTTTATACTACTACGACGCGTAGTTCCCTTTTCTCAACCCTCTGGCATTTTCAGCCCCTAGCGAGGCTTTCATGGTCGCACGCTCGTGGCTTTCCTTATTCGATAGGCCGATGTTAAAGGATTCGCGAAACTGGGTCAAGAGAACTGCCGTGGAAACAGATTTTTATAATGTCGCTCTCGTGAATAGAAACGAAGAGAAAGAGAGAGAGAGAGAGAGAGAGAGAGAGAGAGAGAGAGAGAGAGAGAGAGATCTATACGATATTTTAATGAACCAAAAGTCGAAGCTTTCTTTCAAAACTTGTTACAGTATCCGGTAAGAAATTTAGATATTGTCCTCCTTAAAATGACGTTCTTTAATTATTAACATATACGGTTACTCGATCGTACTTGAATAGCTTCCATGACATTTAAAAAATCTCTTCTTAAGACGAGAAAGAGGATTGAGAAAAAGTGACGCAATAGCGCCAAGTATAGGGATTTCGTATAGGTGCGGTTTCGTTAATACAAATAATACTATAACAGAGATGAAACGATGCCAACGATATACGCTCGAATCTATTTAATATCACTCTCATTAGTTCTACTTGATAATGAAATTGAAAAAACATGTGTAACAACGTCGTTTGACGATATAAATCCATTGAATTTAATAACGTAGACGCGAACATTGTTCGTATAATGATGATGTTACACTCAACGCGAACGTTCATGGTTTTCATTAACGCAAAATATGTAAAAATATCGGTAGACTTCGCGTTTAAATCGTTCAACCTACATACCTAACCACCGTGTTGGCCAAGAATCGCCGTCGTTGGAAGATATGGTCGTGAGGTAACTTAATGCGATAATCGATTCCCACGAGAAGCTCGTAATTGCATTTAGAGATGCGAACGAAGCATCCTGAAATAAACACTCCTCGCTGGCGGTTGAGAGCGTTCTCGGCGACGATTCCTAAAAGGATTCAACCAGCCCCTACCATCGTTGTTGACTTTTTTTCTTCGCCAACGTCGGCTCGTAAAACGACGTGAATTTAAACGAAACGATACCGATTTACAGCCCACCCACACCAACCGTTCGTTCCTCTTTCTCTCACGGGTACCGGTACCAGCATTAACAGGGTGGTAATTCTGGAATTTTCGAAGTACGCGGGCGTATCGCTTCTCTCTTTCACCTCTCCCAAACCACCCTCTTCCTCGTCTCCTTTCACCTTTTTCTCCCTCCCTCCCTCCCACCCTCTCTCTTTCTCTCTCGCTCTCTCTCAGTTCTCTCTCGTTTCTTTTTCTACTCCATTCGGAATAAAACGAGGCACAGGCGAGCTGCCAGACAGGGACTTCGATGAGTCTCGTCGTTCTTTTACACTATCTCTCGCTCGGTACGCGTTCTCGTAGCAAACTGCAACGCGAACGCCGGCGGCCCTTGTACCCAGTGGATTTAGTATGCGCCGGGGTGTATTAAATCTCTACCGTTCCAGAGATTCCAAGCCTCGCTTTAGTTTCGTTTCCGATGCCTCTCTTCGTTCCTCTTTCTCCTCGTGCCTCCACGTTCGCTCTTTCTACCCTCTCTCGACGCGCTATTGCAAGAGAGCAGGTCGCTTTCGAGCTCGCACTCGAGGCCCTCCTTCCAGGCCCTACTTCCAAACCTTGCATCCACGTCCGCTTTGCTAGCTGTTTAACGAATTCCTCTCGCGATTCTATTCATCCCTCTCCTGCTAGAATGCCTAGCGCGTTTCACACTCGCGCCTTGCCTGCGAAAGCAAGTGAGCAAACAAGCAACACGTTTATTCGACTACCACAATTGGGAAAACTTTTCTAAAGTTCTGCCTCCTTTGTAATTATTACTTCGAGTGTAAAGACTTCGTTGCACTTTTATTCGGCCATACGATACTGGCTGGTTGAACGGGATAGCTTTATTCTATGGGTATTTATTAAAATATCAATTGATTATCGTCGACGGTCTGAAACCAAGATGCCTTGATAAAGAAACTTGTTCGTTAATAAATTTTACGCTGATCGACAAAACGAAGAAAATATTTTATCGTGAAAATCAGTAAGAATTGCTATGGTTTCCTATTATAGCAATAATAATGATGGTGATGATGATGATGATAAGAAAAGAAGAGATATAATCAAAGAAAATAATGTACAACAAATACTATAATATCATATAATATCTAAACGTAGACAAATAAAGCTTATACAAATGGCTCTCACGAGATCACTCCTTTTAGAAACAGAAGGAATAGTCCTTGGCGATACAGAACGTGTGATAAGAATGACAAACTACACCATAAATATATGGTGGATCAAAAGTATCTATATAGTCAAATATCTTGTAAACAATCCAGTTTTGGAAACAAAGTTTCCGACAAAAGGTGCAAGATTTACAAAGATGTATTGAATGATAATAAATATTTGATTTCTGGTAGCGTTACCAAAATCAGATCAAGATAAACTTAATTTTTTTTAATAGAATCCCTTTACTTTATATTGCTCATTATTGTAACTATAACTCGTATTTGCATCGAAATGTCAAACACTACAAACTTATTTCTTTCTTTTTAGATATTAAGTTTCAAAGTTGACATGTACAAAACTATGTACAAAGACCAACCAAGCCATCTCCGCGCGGTATCCATCACGCAACACTAATGCTGCATATAACATAAGCCGTATTAACTTTGAAATATGATATTTCGATAGTAGTTCATGCAAAAGACTCAAGTTTGTAGTATTTCGAAAATGTTTTAAAATCAGCTGCGATAATTTGTAATAGAAAGTAGAGAGTTCTATTTAAAAAAATGAAGTTTATCTTGACCTGACCTTGTTAATGCAAATAAATATTACCGTTCAATATATCTTTGTAAATCTTATGACTTTTGACTAAAACTTTTTTTCAAAATTGCATTATTTACGAGATATTCGACTGTATTCAAACTTTTGGTCCATTTCGTAGATTAAAAGGAACATGTGGAGATAGACTGATGCAGGCCATAAAGCCAAAGAAAAAAATATAACAGGAAGATATAAACTGAAGTAACAGACACAACACTGCAGTAAAAATTATACAACTACCATTAAAATATCAATTTATAAAAACCCACACAAACGTATTGCAAATACAAATCTAAAAATATTCTTGAAAGCAAAGAATCCAAGTTATAATAGAACAGGATAATTCACGCACATAAAACAGTCATAAACAATAGACTAGAAATCACATTAATTGGTAAAAAAGAGAATTTATATGATAGACATTGCAAATTTTAAAACGCTAAGATATCAAGAAAGCATAACGTAATGTTCAAAAAGCGGTTATATTGAAAATAGCAGCAATAATCAGAAATACATTATGGGATTTACAAAATGATATGCAACGTGGTCGAAATTTGTCATATTATCATAAAACCACAAGACGTGAGAAGTTTGTAATGATGATGAAGAAATAATAATAATAATGAAAACTTCGACCGCTTTGAAAATCATTGTATGGAATTACGCGGATAAAGAGCACGATCGTAAACAATGCTCGACGAATTCGATCACTGCGATCGCTTTTTAGTTTTAGCTTTTAATAACAACAATAAAAAATAATTATACCAAAAAAGAAAAAAGAATCGCTTCATATGTGTATGGGTTTGCAGGAGCGTTGGTTAGGTATGCATCTGAAACGAACGAAGTCGGTAAATGTAAAAGAATAGAAAGAAAGCAAAACACAAAGGAAGAAAAAAGTTTTCATTCCCTCGACGTGTTCGACGTTCTCGCGCTAATTCACAACTGAGCTCCAATTAGAGAGCGTTCGATTGCACTTCTGGGACAAAAATGTCTAAAGAAAAAAAATTAGAGGAAGTGTGATACGAGCGTGAAATACGAGCGGTCGCGTTAAGGTCAAGTTTTGCCGTAACAATCGAAAGACCGCCATTGTCCCACGCTTTTTCTCTTCGAACACGACGTTTATAACTCCCGTTTCTATTGTCGTAATGCTCGAATTATCAGATTGAAATGGATATTAGGTAAATTCAATTTACTCGAACGTCAGGAGCAGGTAGAACGCTTGAAAGAAGAGAGACGGGGACGGTGAAACTGGGCTGGAAGTTGCAAAGAAACGTCGAGGTAAAACTCAGTGTTAGGAAACAGAGAAAGAACATCGTTAAACGACTTTTTTTACGTGAATGTTTTGTCTGCATGCCTGTATATAGAACGTTCAAAATACATATACGAAATTATATCGAAGGAGAAAAGGGAAAATGAGATCATAGACCGTCAGCGTTTGCAATAATTTGGACCAACAAATTTTTGTCTCATCTAGTTTATTTAACTATTTTTAGGAAAAGAATGAAACCAGTGACAGGAAAACTCCCGAGAGATTTCTCCCGCCTCAAAATAGAAATGTACTCTCGCGTATGCGATATCCTCACAGGTAGATCATTCACCTCACCCTACTAAGTTTTCGATCAAGTATAAAAAGAAGGATATATCGCATCACGTAGCTACGTCATGCCATGGAATACTTGTAACCGTTATCGGAATTCGCGAAGAAATAACCAAAGTATTTCGGTGTAGCTCGTATCTCAACAAATTCGTGTTTATAATATCAATATAGCTAGTCGTATTTTGATCGACACGAATTTACACACTCGAGTGTGTTATGGGTATTAGATTAATTCCATAATTTTATTAAATATTAAAGATAAAATTTCAGTAGATATAAATGGAACAGAAGTTTAACATAAAACTTTGAAAAATCGATTAACTTTCAGTCATAAAACATAAAAGTATTGAAATCTAAAAGCAAATATATTGCACAAAGTTTAATTATATAGCGTATAGCGTAAAGTTGGGAATACGAAATCCATGTAGAGGTTGACTAAAACATTTTCAAAACTCGACTGGTTGGATCGGGTTTTTCAAATCGGTGAGAAGAAGATATAGCAAGAGAGATTAAAATACACATAGTAAAAAGAGAAAAGGTAGAGATTTCTTACAATAGGTTGACATACTGCGAGCCACCATTTGTCTTGTGTAAAAATACAAAAACGGCAAAAAGGAGACGCGTGTCCGCATTTCTGACGATGTGTATATATGTACATTCCTATATATATATATATATATATTTCTGTATCTATCTCGTATGACTTTCCGCATGAAAATTTTTTTCAGAACACCCTAATGCTCGCGTGCAGAAAAACTCGGTTTTTAGTTAAATTCATTTTCGAGGACCCGGCCTTTTTCACTCGACGGTATGTTGCCAAGCGCGCGAACGCTTCGCGTCCTCGTTGCTCGCGCTACGCTACCCTTTTATCCTTCCTTCTCTTCACAAACCGACGCTCTCGCTTTTCAAAGATACGCCCGAGTAAATGTTACACCCTCTGAGACTTTTTCTATCGAAACATGATTCTTTTTTTCTCGATTCGTGCACGGCAGAAGAGCGGCAGCATCGTGGGAAATGCTTTAGGTTGGGATAATGGAAATGTGCACGGACATCAAATGAGAGAAAGAGAGAGAGAGAGAGAGAGAGAGAGAGAGAGAGAGAGAGAGAGAGAGAGAGAGAGAGAGAAAGAAAACCAGCGTTTGACTTTTTTATCTTCGAAAATAATGACGGCGAGAAGGTATGATGGATTAAGAGAAGAATTTTTAGTTCACCTACCTTTATGTCTCGCATTCTTGCAAAAACGAATATTTGTTCAAACAGACTTCCACGATTTTTTCTTCTTGAAATAATCGTAGGAATAATCAAACACATTTAAGAGAATCTGTAAGAACAAAGACGATGCTCGAATCGTGAGACTGAGGGTTGATCCGTTTATTCAGCGACACGTAAGCCATCACGTTCGATCGTTACAAGCAGAAGGGTTCGCAGTAAAGTTTATGGGGAAATTCGACGTTTCGAGCAAACAAGCCTACACGGGCAACTAGCTACAACAGCCATCAATACATGTCGGTGTCGTTCGATATTCGATCGATGTTACTGCGAACGTCCGTTGATCGTTCGTTCGTTCGTTGGAAGTTTGCTTCGAAGCCGACAAAAGGGATGCAAAGGATTGGGTTTAACTCGCTCACTAAAGTCTATTCTTTAACAACGATGAGATTATTTTCTACCGAAAAAAAAAAAGAAAAGGTACGAGCCTTTACCGATTCCCTACGTGAGCAAAATCAACAGTCCTTTACCCTAAAGCAACAACACGTTTTCTAACGATAGTCTTATCATCGAAAATTAATTTAGCCTCGATAATTATTCGAGCGTAATTTTAAAAGTTTATACGAGCATTTAAAGTCACGTTATGATAAAAAAGTTTTCTCGAGTGAGTTTCCCCGGTAATTATTTCTCATTTTCTTTAATCGTAAAACAAATTTTTGACATTTATGATCTCCATACGAATCAGAGGAAAATAGATAAAGAGAAAAGGAGAGAGGAAAAGAATGCTTTTGCTAACATCGGGACGGTAGATTCGAGTAGAAGGAAGAATCTTGATGAGACGGCTCACGAAAGGGATCTCAGGAAATTCCGAGAAATTTAAGAGCAACATCATCCTGGAGATCCTACGAGTTCAGCATAATACGTTTATTCTTATTTTGCACCCCCTCATTCTCGACCATCAACGCAAAGGCTTTCCTCCGGAACGTCGACGCTTACTTACATTTTTTCTTCCTCTTTCTTTCTCTCTTTCTCTCTCGACTTTTCGCGCTGTTAACGGTTGGAAATATACGGAATTTCGATATCACTGGGATGTTTGCTTGCGAGACCGTTATTAAGAGTACACGAGTTCCTTGTCTTTTCTTTGGAAAAGCTGCATTTCTTTTGTCGAAGGTAAAACGGATTTCTCGGTAAAAAAAAATCTCCAATCTTCTAATACCGTTCTAAAGAAAAGAAAAGGCATAAACTATTCGGATGCATCTCTGTAGAGATATTTTTAGAGATATCTCAAGTTTTTGTCCAACGCACACGAGCAATATTCCGAATGAAAACTAGAAATATATCGGATTAGTACGATTGAAAAGCCAAATCGGAAGTGTTTACTGGTCGACGCGATCGATGGTGAACTACACTTACGATTTGTGTTCGATGACGAGGATCGCCAGACGAAATATTTGCTATGATTGTGCGAAACAATGCTCGCCGATGGCTGGCAGGCCGCGTAAACAAATCGTTTACGCTCGAAACGCACAGTTCTATTCACAGAAACAGGGGAGAAACAACGACGGCTTTCGTGTGAATAGTTGTCCCTTCAAATCTCTCTACCTCTACCTCTATTTCCCTCTCACTCTTTCTATGCATTGTAACTATTATTTTTTTCTCGCACCCCGCAATACACAGAGAGAAAGAGAGAAACACTCACAGGAGATACTCTGAGCGATCGTTTCACGTAATTTCAGCAGGCGAACATTTTCGTGCGGATCAGGCGTCGTTGTACGCCGTCTGCTGCCACAACCATCCACCTCTGGTGGTCTGTCGTGTGCATAAATAAAAGCTAAACGGGTTACAGACACGGTACCGCACGTGGGAGAGAAAGAGAGAGGAATACACATAGATATATATATATAAGAGAAAAGAGGATCGTTGTTGTAGGGCATGCGAAATCGTTTATTTACCAGCAACGATCGGAGGTTCATTTATGGAACGAAAACCACCGTCTCTCCTAACCCCTTTTTCCTTCCATACTCGTTCTTATTCGAGGACGACGAGACGGCATCGTTTCTCTTAGGTTAAAATTTAGATACCGATGCTCGACGTTTACGACCATCGTGTACCAGGTACGATGAACTTCTCCCAAATGTTTCACGTTTCAAATTACCAATGTTACTTTATAAACAACGATTATATCGTAGCTTTCTGTTTTCCACGATGCGTTCGTATTTTTGAGAAGAAGTCAGATCAGAAAGAAACTTTTGATATCGATAAAAGAAGAGTTGGATGGTAATCAATTTGTTATGAAACAATAAATAATAGTAAGATGATATTTATTTTTGTTTTTGTGTCATTTTGCACAAGCGTCGCGTGGATTAAAAAATTCAATTTTTACATAAAAGATACTTCTTTTATGCGACGAGATCGATCGATTTCTTCTTTATTAAAGATAAGAGAACTGAATCGAGTTCGATGATAAAAGCGGGCGAATTTCTTTTTTCGATGTTTTTGCTAAGTTACGCGATGCATGAAGATTTACGATACGTCTATTCCAGCATGATACATTATTCGCGATATACACGTATACAAGCTGGGTGCTGCTTCGTTCGAGGCTCTCTTTTCGATTTTGCTTGTCGAAAAAATTCGAAGGAACGGAGGACGAATTCGCGTGTCCCTCTGATATCAAACGATTGTACGCACACCGCACGCGTTCTACGTAGTTGAAAATTTACAGATATATCGGATATCGTTTTCCGATTGCCACTCAGCTTAATTTTCGATGTAAAAGGTAATGGAAGAGGAGGTAGAGACCGCTATCGCTTTAGCGTCGCCCTTTACCGACATTCCTTTACTGCTGTTTCTTTCGCGGGTCCACGCAAAATCAATCACATTCCGATTAATTGCAGTTCGTTTACTGATTTTTTTCATGAATACTTCTCTCCGATATTATCTCTATATAAACAAGGACGAGAAAGAACAAAATTAAAAATAAAAAAAGTAGATCACACAAAGATAGAATTTTAAACGTGCCAAGTCTGCAACTCGAATCCAAGTGAACGTTATCGTGAATATATCGGGAGTATATCGGTAAAAAATAAAAAAAAAAATTGGTCTCGGACTTTTTGCAATGTAAATAGTTCACGATCCTAATCCTATATCTAGTCGAACTAAATATTCTGTTTCAAACGTGTATATTACGTAAATTGTGAGATATAAAACTGATAATGGTGATTTAAAATAGATATAAATTTTTCGATATGATGGAATGAGCGAATAGATGCATAGATATTACCTGGAAGGAAATATAGAAAATAATACGTTGCGAAGAAGATTAATGCTAAATCGATGACGATCTGCGTGCGAAACGCGAAGTAAACGAGTCCACGGATGTTTCGAACTTTGTCTCGAGCAATTTGTTATGCGAACGGCTTCGCGCTCTGCGAGATTAGTTATGGACTTCGGAATGGTTTCGCACAAAGTGGACCGGCCAACCGGCTGGGTACCAAGCACGTCGTTTGTTCGTAAACTTCGATAAACAGTTTAACCAATGTATATTAAGACGCTAACTTTACTACCAATTTACACAAAGTGCTCGTAAACCGAACTGGTGTACCGCGCTTTGCAGGTCGATGATCGAAGCTTCCGCAGGGTTGGATTTCATCGTACGAGTTTCTCTCTGCGCTACGGTCACCGATACGCTATATTTCCCTTACACTTTCCTCAAACCCTCTCACATAACTTACGTTAGAATGCTTATGAAAGAATACAGCAACTGTTAATATTTTAGTCATTCCTTTTAGATCTAAAAGTACGAATGTTAATCAGCTAATAAACAGATCAAACAAATATTTTCTTTCGATTACCACTTTGTCGACCTAAATATGAACAAATTAACATTCCACGTAAATATTATAACATCGACGTTTACAAGTCGATCAAAGAGAATTTTTCTTTCAACCCTTAGAAAATCGTCTTAGCGAATAGAACAGGGGCTAGAAGGCAGGGAATCGTCAGATCTGGTTAGGGCAAAGCCAACAATGGACGACTGCTACTACCGACGGTATCGTCGTCGACGTCGTCGTCGTCGTAGTCGTCGTCATTGTTGTCGTTGTCACAGCTAGAGTGGTTTGACTGGTCGTTGCCGTGAAAGGGTCAGATAAGAGGGTCGACAGTTAGGGGGCTGCACTCTCTAGCTTCAGGGGCTTCTTAATACCATTACTTTTGGTTTTGCTCGGCGATAACCTCGCAATGTCCCATCGCTCTTCCTAGCGTCAATGACGAGTAGTTTCTACTCGTCTGATGTTGTGCCAATTTCGTTTCTTCTTCTAACGTCTCACTCGATCAATAACGTCTTACGACAATCTCTCTCTCTCTCCCTCTCTCTCTCTCTCTCTCTCTCTCTAATTCGATCGAAAAATAATATTCTTGAAAGTCTAATCGGAGATTGACGATTCCGATCTAGCATTGATCAATCGGCTTTGACTTCGTTATAAATGTCTTTGATCGTAACTCTCGAAGGCGTATTCGTTATGTAGTTGGAAAAATGAAAAAGTGAAAGAAAAGGAAAAGATCGAACTGATAAAGTGCAGAGAATTCTGCACGCGCAGACCACTCCTTCCGCCTTTTCATTTCCGTTCTGTGCCCGTTCGAAATGGTTTATTCAGCATACGTCAACTTCGTTCCCGCGTTCCGTAAAAGGATAATCATGTCCCTTCTCGAAAGGATTCGCGGTCGCATACGTCTCTCGATCATCCGGATCGGTAACGGGCATGAAGTATTCAGCGTGCGACAGCACCGTATGCACCGAATTCGAACGCGGCTTAAGAAGAATTGTTCCAATCGCTTTTCGATCGTACCAATTCCTAAATAATTTCCCTTTTGGAAAAATAAAATGAAATTTAAAATGAATGACTAGTTTTCCCATTAAAATAGAAAATAGAGTCAAATATTGGATTACTTTTGTTATGGAGAAACTCTACATGAATCCAACAAGATATTAAATGTCCTTTTTTCTCTTTTACCGATATTCCTATTTTTGATCATCTAATAGACTAGTTTTGGTGTAAAGACAAAAGTCACGAGACAGGATCGATAGACGGTCGCGCACGTGTGTACGCATGCGTGTCACGTTTATTGCACGAGTATATTGTTCGCGCTTAGATGCGCGTCGTGACTTTGCATCGAACTTCTAATTCAAGTCAACCGAGCGGAAACCAAAGCGGCCGCTAATAACGACAACGATGATAATACATGAGTGCTACATAGCGTTTGACTGTATATGCATGGATGTGTAGATATGTGCGTACGTGTATGAAACTATCCTCTCGATTGCTGTTTTAAATTCGAGTCAAGTCACTGTTTCGCTCAATCGGCCAAAAGTCGAATTTACGTTATACGTATTTTGTCGAAAATGTTAAGATGAACTCATGATGGGACAATGGCAGAAATTTAAAATTTCATTTACACGAGTATGTTGAATATTAAACGATGTTCTTTTTTCGAAGAATGTCTTTCTCCGGAATGTAATGATTACATTTGCTTTTATAAAATGCATTGAAATGTCATTAAAGAGACCTGTTCGGAATAAACGATTTTGTTCGTCGGGGACTTTCGGTTAACGAACGATCGATAACGTTCTCGTTAAAAAGTCTTTCGGATTATTTCCAGGATGCTTGCATACAAATGGCGGATATGGAAAAAGATCGAGAAATGTGAAAATGATAGTTTTGTGGTGACTATACACCTCATAAATTCGAATTATTTTCTTTGCTTTTCTTTCCATTTTCTATTTCTCTCTTTCTTTTTCTTTATTCTCTCAATCGATTCACGAGTTCGAGTTCGTAGCGATATCTTTAAGGATTTTCAAAGAAGTGAGTTATCGTCTTTTAACTTGCAACTCCTCGTTCAAAGGAAAATGGTTTGTCCTTCTACGCGAAGAAAAATATTTTCAATGATATGGCCGATATTTTAGCACCGTGACTCGACGTATAAGAGATACTCTGCGCACTATCAAACACTGAACGTCGTTTTACTATTCGGTGAGTGACGAGCTATATACTGCTTAAGTAATTTCCAACGAAGACGATGAGTACGTGAAAATGCGGATGAAGATAAATTTTCGTTGCTCGAAAATTACGTGACAAAAATTAAATTCCTACGATGGAAAGGTGATCCTGAATGTGATATCAAAATGAGCTTCCGAGCTAAATATATGATGCTAGTCACCAAACGAAAGAATCTTTTCTATTAAAAAGGCAGATTTTGAATACGAAACAAGTATTATACTTATGGTATAAATAGCTATATATTTTTATATATTGCATATATATATATATATATATATATATATTTTCAAAATTCCCACTTTCCACCTCAAGGGAACAGGATTTATATCAGACGAATTTTTCAACGAAAGACTTTCTTCTTCCCAGTCTTCGTTTCACCGCAACTTGAATATATATATGTGCGTGTAAATATATATATATACATACACATATAGAGGTATATCCGTAGATCCACCGTTAACTAGAATGCTTTACGGGCGGAAATAAGGTGGCGTGCGAGTGCGTACGCCCGCGGCAAGGATTTCAGGATTTTCCAGGGTGCGTTCTGGAGAAGTGTAATCCTTCGACAAAGAGACGTTTTTAGATTAACACCAGCGAATAAAACCGCTTTTCCCGCGACGATTTTACATTTTTTCATTTCAAGAAAATGTCATCACTCCATTTTCAAGATGTCAGCTTCTTGAAAGAAAGAAAGAGAACCTGTTAAAGATAGAGCGCCGAAGTTATAACATTAAGACGTAATTTAAACGCTAGTCGAAAAAGAGGAAAACCGAGCTTAAAGCTCATCGGGAGTTAAAAGCAATAACCATTTGGAAGTCGAAAGTACGATCGGGTAGACTTTTATCGAGACGTATACGATAGAAGTAACGAGGAAAGAACGGGTATTCTTAAGCGAGCGACCGAGTAAAAGGATTCGCTGACGATCGAGAAAAGCGAACGGACGGTCGAAAGTTTTCTACGGCGCTCGTGAAAACGAACGAACAAAGCTGTGTTCTAGAGAGAAGTATTACGAAGATTCGGAAGCATAAGAAAAAGACGGCAACGCAAGAAAGTCCCTCAGGCGCGTCACAAGAGAAGACGCGTCCTCTTCGTCGATCGGAAGACAAACAGTCGCCGTCCACGTGATAAGTACGACTCGATCGTGATCGTGGACAACTAGTCCAGTTCTTTGTTTTTCTCTCTTTCTCCCTCTCTCTCTCTCTCTCTCTTTCCTTTTCTATGGTATACCGTTGCTGGACCCTTCTGATTTTAACTTGGTGCGAATAGCAGAGCACGTCTCGTATGCTCCCCGCGAGCGTAAACTTTCACAATCTTTTTAATTGTGTTGTCTTGAGAGGTAGTGATAGAAAAGTTCGTTTGCCCGTCCGTTCGTAGGAGATCTCTCTCTTCTTCTTTTTCCTCTTCCTCTCCTCATCGTCTGGCTCTTTCATCACTACCACACCATTATTACTTGTTACACTACTTTTCTTCTACGAATACACCTTATCCACTACTATTACCCTTCATTCTACCACCTTTCCTTTCCTCCACCCTTTTCTTTACTTAGTTCTTACTTCTTACCGGTGAGCGAACCGACTTTGGCAAACACGGATACAGAGAAAAATGTCTCGCTAATTTTCTAAGTGCACCCGGCAAGATCCGATTTGCAGAGAAGCTACTCGGTATTATGAAGGCAATGTTTGAAAACGCTTCCTTCGTATTACTCGTCCGATTCGTGGACTATTTTTCTTTTAAGTTCCTTCGCTGATACTTTGACGAAATTCTGCTTATCTCTAAAGGAATACCTATGAGAGAAGTTAATGTATAAGGACAATGGGATTAAATGAAAACTGAAAATTCTTCTTAGTTACAATCTTACGTAATTGAATTCGTTGAATTTTCTATGACGATCCAATTATTTATTAATAAATCATGTTTTCTTGATTATCTCACGAGTACGTAACGATCGAAATAATTATTTTATTTCTTTTTACGATACGAGCAGGTCTTGAAAAAAATGAAATCTGGAATATTTCGGGCGATACATCACATGGTAATTAAAGATTTGATTCCTAGTAACACTTTCTTGTTTCTTAGACTAAAGTTCGCTTCAAGCTCTCCAAAATGTCGATTGGTCATCTCCCGTTTTGTACGCAACTATGTCGCAACTATAGCCTGTTACCAATTTCGTCGTTCAATTTATCCGTCCGCGAAATTCTCTCGTTCCACCGATACGATTTCATTGGGGATTTGAATTTGATCGTAGTTGCCTACGAACCACGTGATTCCCGGAATAATTCATTATTTTCATTTTCCATCTCTTCTCTATATGAGTATTCGCAATCGAACGAACGATCTAATCGTGAAATAAACGTTAAACAGTCGGCTATATATCTTTTCTACGTTCACGTATATATTATATGTATGTATTATAAAGAAACTTTGTCATAAACATGCGTACAAAATCAATTGAAACAAATATGTCGCTTTAATGGAGATGCTTTCCAATTTAATTCGAATTCAATCATTATATACATATACAATGAAATGAAAATGAACCGATTGTAACCTGAATCAAATAGCCCTGACTATTTCCACTAAAAAATATTTATCAGCCGTCTTTCAATTTCCAAGCGAAATAATATTACTTTCAAAAATAAAACCGATCGAGGATCAATATAACAGGCATTCAATTCGATTTCGTAAACAGAACCAGTGCAACGGATAATAAAAGTAAACTCGATGCACGTTGATTCGGTTTACTAAGAGAAACCTACTTGTTCCAAGTCTTTTCAGAGCTATGCGATCTCTGAAAGTTTCAATCACGAAACTTGAGTGGTCAAAGTTACGACGACGTTGTAGAGGGTCGAGAAACATGAGCAAGGTGGGGAGAGAGAAAGAGAGAGAGAGAGAGAGAGAGAAAGTGATAGAGCAGTATGGGGTCGGAATTGGGGAGAGGAAGAGGGAACAGTTAAAGAGAAGTGTGCTTTTACCCTTCCTACGAGTAACTATCCTAGCAACACCTGTATCTCGTCGACACCTGTAGCACACCCCCCAGATTTCTCACCCTTTAGCGTTAGAAAAGGATCGTTGCTAAAGTGGAAAGATAACGACGAAAAGAAAAGAGCAAGTGAGAGTGAGAACGAGAGAGAGAGAGAGAGAGAGAGAAAATAAGAATAAAAAGAAAAAAGGGTAGCAAAGTAATATAATAAATTGCAACCGCTGGAAAAACAACAGGATAATGGGAGAACCGAAGAATGCTTCGTCGAGAAAAAACAGGGGAACCATTTTTATAGCTTTTCAGATTTTATGTAACAACATACGTGATACATACAATATCGCATTATTGCATTTTCCTTTTGTTATATGGCATACAAAAAGTAGAAGGGCTCGCGACGAAGTGTAGACATCAGTTGGAAATGAAACAAATGAGAGATGATAAGACGATCATGCTTTTCTGTCGGACATTTTGGTACTAACCATTGAACGAGTAAAACGTTGAAGAGTATAAAATATAGCAGTGTAAGACAATATAGAAATGTAAGATATTTTCAACTCTTATTAGTTTTTCCTGCTTATACAACATCTTTCACATTATCACAACATCTTTCACAACAATTTCACATTCTTACATCACAACCTTTTCCACATGCTCGTCAATTCATGAATGTTCCTAAAGTTTATGCTTAAACAGAGATTATATTTTTCTAATTTGTAAACAAAGAACTCACAGTTAAGCTTCGAAGAATAGTTTTACGAGTATTCAATTAACAAAGAGATTATTGAAAAGCTCGAACTTTGCCGTGGATAATACGAACATGTCACAAAGCAAACGAAAAAGTAACACGCTTGAACGATGAGAGAGAATGAGAAAGAGACAACGATCGATCGCTTCTTTTTACGTTATATTCGGCGAAAGCTAATCCAGGAAATCGTGTAGAGCGCTATGGGTGGGAATTATACCGACGTAGGGTGAAAAGGGGGAGGGGGAGAGTACATGTGTGTTGATCGCCGCAACATACGTCGAAACATAGTAACAAATCATAGCCCGGGTGTGTATATATGTACTTATATGCATACGTATATATAGATATATACGCTACTACCAGTGAGCATTGGCCGCAACGAATAATAGACGGGTATGGCTGATGTCGAGTATCGATACGTCGAACAATCGAAACGAAGCGCGGCATGGACCGTGAAAGCGGACTCGCTGCTGCCTCTGCCTCTGCCTCTGCCTGTGCCTGTGCTGGGCTATTCCTCGATGGATGGACAGCAGGACGAGGATTGCCATTTTCCCCACATCCTCCTCATCCTCCTCGTCCACCTACCTACTACTCTTCCTCTACTGCCACCCTTCGCTGCCCTCCGTCCACCCACGCGCGACGCGATTCGATTACGAAACACCAAGCGAACGCGGTCGCCCTGTTCTTCTTGCTCTCCCTACGACTACCATCATCAGAAGCAACTCTGTATGTGATACACAGTTACAGTATATATCGATACACATGTATGTACGTGCAACTATTTCTTTCTCTCTTCTTCCTCGAGGTTCCCAACGCTCGTATTTCATTTTCCTTTTCTTGTTTTCGAGACCCTGTACAGACTCATACTTTCGATTTTTGACCGGAATACATCTTGTAGAACGATCTCGCTTACCTTGCCAGTCACTACAATTATTCTCTATATCAACTTACCGTTCGGACGTAACTGGACGGTGAATTCTCTTTCCTCAAATATAATATGCATTGGGTAATATAACAACTATCATGTAAGCGTTTTCGTTGAAGGGTATGAAATACATATGTATATGTCTCGTTGATCATTACCCCTGTTGGAAAGCAACCAAAAATTGGATGACACATTGGTCGAACGTTCCTGTTCGTTTGCCTCTACCTACATTACGACGTATCGAAACGTATGCATATGTTGCACATGGAAGAGTGAGGGAGTTAGAGAGAAGAGAGGGACGGGTAGAGTTTCGTGGCAGTTATGTCGAGCGGAGAGTCTGGTGGGAGCGATTTCCTGCGAACCGGTTAGGTACATGTCATTCGCTGCATGATTAATCGTTTAATTAGCGGCAGTGTTATGGCAGCATGGTTCCAGTTAGCTCTTCTCCCCCCCTTGCTCTCTCTCTCTCTTACACTTGCTCCATCTCTCTCACTCTTCCTTTGATCGTGGCGTCTCGTACCAACAGCAGCAGTACGATAGTCTCTCTCTCTCTCTCTCTCTCTCTCTCTCTCTCTCTATCTATCTATCTATCTATCTATCTATCTATCTATCTATCTATCTATCTCTATCTCTCTCTGGTTTAGAGGGCTCAACACGATGCAAGCACCGTGTCACCCTAGAACCGAGACACCCACCCTCAAACGTCTCGAATAGTCGAGTCGTCGAAGAGCGGCTAGAGAACGGCTAGCTCCGCCGAGTCAACTATTAATCCTCCAGCTCTCTGAGTATAGTTGCTTCCGCGTTACGGAAGTTTCAGGAGAACGCACGACTCCGCCCGGTTTGCTGAACTTTGCTCGAAGGTAAACCACTGTTCCGCAGAGGAACAGAGGAAGATAGAAGGAAGGAGGTGGTATATAAGTGCGATGTTAAATCGATGGCTCTAGAAATTTCTCTGGAAAGCGACATTGCGATTAGATATTGGTGTCGGGTCGCATGAGACGTACAATCTTGGATCCTGTCTTTGATGTACGCTTTAAATCTCGTCGTAAGCGGATTCATAAGAGACAAATATAGATAATTTTGTAATATCAAGGTATTTTGTTATATTTTATGTTTTTTTTTTATTATTATGTTATAAAATAATAATATAAAATTGGAAGTTCTTATTTTTATCTTGTACCTTTTTTATCTTAAATAAAATATTATTAACCTCAAAATTTCTACGTTGGGTATTTTTTAATCACTTTTACCTATAATGCATTCTAGACATAAATGATTTTCCATGACTTACCAATTCCCTGACTCTGCACAATCGTAAACGAGGGATCGTTCATCGAAACTACACGAATCATACATCTTTTCCCAAAGAGCTAACGCGCAAGGTTAAACACTTCCGTCCCACGAACGTTTTCGAGTGCATCGCGGAAAGGCAGTTTCCACTATCGGGAACGCGTAAAACGACTGTAACGTGCGACGTTCTGGAAAGCGCCCAATAAAATGGTACGATATCTCTTCGAAAAGTATTGCGTAAATTTGCCCGATAAATTCGCTCCATCGACTTATCGTACCAACAAAAAAGGGAGAATAAAAAAGGAAAAAAAAACAAAAAATATTGAAGTACGATCCTGCCCAAGAGAATTTCATATTCCTATCGCTAGCGAAGGGTATGTAATAGAAACGTATGCATCGCTATTTTTAATTCTCACATTTTTATTCCTTTTCCTTTTTTTTCCATTTGCTCCTACTAATCATCTAGAGAGTATTTCTTAATCTCTTAAGATTCATATATCCCCTAAAAATGCAACTGGCGTACCTCTTGTATAGAGAGATAAAATTATGGTTACAAAACTATAGTTATAGTATAACAATGGGCATAAAATAAAACATATATATATATATATATATATATATATATATATATATTCTGACAATAAATTTCATATTCATAAGTTACACACATGGCATCCCAAAAGGTATCCATACTTCATATATTTTAAAAGAGTATTGAAGAGATATCATGGAACAATCTTTTAAATTTTGTTCCCCTTTCTTCTGACTTTTAGTTTTGTTCGAACTCTCACAGTGCACTCCCAAAAGTTTTATCGCGTACTCCACATTGAGAATCACTGATCTAGACAACCAACAACAATTGCAATGTGGACCAAGCTCATGCGATTATATCGATCGAGCTAGCCACGTCGAACGCTTTTCTCCACATCTTTTCACGGAGCGGCTTCCTTCGTTATTCTTTATATCGTATGCAGTAGCTTTCTACTGATTCGCAATTATGTCAAATATTGGCCCGATCGATTGCCGAGGATTTAATTAATATGCACAAATCAATAATGCACAAAAGAGTATGAGATATATATTAGGAATTAAGTAAATGCGATTTCTTTCGGGCCATCAATTCTCATTCGTTGATTTTTACCAGTGAAGGATTGATTTTTTCTTGCCCTCATTTACCGTCCTCCGTTCCCATTTTTGTCGTTCTCTCTCCGTGCGCGCACGCGCGTACTAACTATCTCCATTTTTCTCTCAACACACTCTACTCTTCTCAGGTTCTGGTTAAACTATAATCCGGTCGTGATGCAATTCAACGATGGCCAGCTCATCTCATAAAAACCTGCATATTTCTTCGTTACGAAAGCTGTACTAAAAAATGTTTTTTGATCAAAGTACGCCTTGTATCGGTATTTCGTAATTAATATTCTCTTTTTCCAGGGAAAATGAAAAAACGACAAACCGTGTGAGGAGAATTTTTTCCTCCCCCATGTTAGTATTATATAAAACAGGATTGGCATTTTATTGTATGTACAAAGGACTTTTTAAAAAGGAACGATCTCGGAGGTAATAAAAATGGATTGCAAGGTGGTTGTAAAAAAAAGGACAGATATTATCACGGAATATAAAAACCGTTCGGAATCATGGAAGAAAAGAGGGGAAGAGAGAGAGAGAGAGAGAGAGAGAGAGAGAGAGAGAGAGAGGTATAAAGTTACGTTTATGAAAAATCGATTTGCGTTGGTGGTACGTGTCGATATAAACAAGTCGAAGGAGTTGCTCGAGTTTTACCTCATGGTTTACACAACTCGTGATTTAATCGGCTTTAAAATTTGTCTACGGAAAAGGCAGAGAAAGAAAAAGAAAGAAAAATTAAGAAAATGACAAGAAAAACAAAAAGGAGGATGAATTCTCAACGCAAAGAGAAGTGTTCAGGAAAAGAGATGGAGGACAATGGAGAAAGATGAGAAGGGGATGAGAGAAGTTTTCACCAAGGAGGTAGATGCGAAGATCAATCGTTCGTCGAAAGGAAGTCGGAACGGAAGGGGAGGAGGAGTAGCCGATGGTGGTAGTAGTTGATCGAATCTCTTTGAAAATGCGTGGGCCATTTTTCCAAAAGGACAATAACAAAGAGAACGAAGGATACGAGAACACAATGGCAATCGCGATCACTAGTCCCATTGTACGTCGCATTACTACTCCTACTACCTTCTACGAAATCGTTACAGTTTTGTCTTTCTTTTCGTTTTGTTCCCGGTCACTTCCTCCTTGTACTTTCTCTCTCTCTCTCTCTCTTCACTGGAAAAGAAGAAAGATAGCGTTTCTTCTATCTTCCACCTTATCTTTCTCTCTCTCTCTCTCTCTCTCTCTCTCTCTTTCTCTTCTTCCTCCCTCATCTCCAGTCCAAAAGCTAGGGAAAAGCATCAATCATTGTCCACGTTCTCTGATTCGAGATTAATGAGAGCCGCTTTATGCTCGAACGATGCTCCAAGTGGATTCAGGATGCGGGAAATATGAAAGCGACGCGAGATATTATCATCGTGGTAATCGTGCGTTCTGCGTGCCCTATCTCTCCAACCACGATGACGCGAATAACCGTGTAGCTGGATATTTCGACCATCAAATCGCGGCGATACGTTATCGCACGCTCTGCGGTCGCTCGTCGAATCGAAGATCGAAGCTCGGCAGACCGCCATAAGTATTGGACTTTTAATTCGATATATTGAATATTATATATCGCGAGAATCGACGGAATTACAGCGGACTCGACCCACTCTCTCTCTCTCTCTTTGTCTTTCATGTACATGTCAGAGTCTCTCAATTATCTGGAGAGAATAACATGAAACCGTAGATCCCACGATCTAGCTAGATACGTCGTTATAGGTAATTTTGATTTTCCGAGACTTACTTACGTTATTGTACGATTGAAAAAAAGTCAATCGCTTCAGAAATTCGTTGCTCTTTCGAACAGATCGATGATATTTCCTGTAATTGATAGTAGAGGTGATACGTTGCAATTTAATGCTTTACGCGGGTATATTATTTTTCACACGAGTACCCAATTAACAACGCGATGTGTGCGAGCGGTATATAGTAAACGTGAAAGTCTATATATCTACGTTTATAACGATATACTACATAGATACCATACATTTATCCACATGATCCGTATAACCGTGTGTATGCACTTGTGCGCGTTACCGTCAATTTATGTCAGCAGTACAAGCCGAACTAATTTGGGTAACAACCGCACAGGGGCAGATCGAATGAGTGTCGGTTGTCCAGTGGGATTCTCCGTTGGTGTCCTCCGGCCAGCAACCTGAAGCGAAATATTTTCAATGCATTCTCTCTTTCTCATCTATTTTCCTCTCAACCTATCATTTTCTCGCTCCTTTACTACCGTCTCTCTCTCTCTCTTTCTCTCTCTCGTCTTTTCTATCCTTTGGTTTGATCACAATACATTCTCATTCAAAACGGGAGCGAAAAAATGTACTCACCCGGGGCCAACACTGTCCAATTTTCATATTTTATCGAAGTTTACCAAATGCGACATTCGGCTTTAATTATTCCGCGAGCCTACCGAAACACGTATTCGCGCGAATCCCTGGAAACGAATATTAACGTTCCAACTAAATTGCGTTGTATCTTTCCCAGAAACTCTCGAATGTAACGCCACACGACCGCAATCCTGCAAATCCCATAAAATCGTTCGAATTCATTTCGAATCGATGGAACGAGAAGCGTGGCGATCGTCGGGAATCAAATAGCCTTGTTGCGTGTGCGTTGTTGCATCTATATTTTGCAGTCTGACAATTTCATAACCGAATTATGACAACGGCGTGGTTAATGCGGATCGCTACCTTTCAATGAATATGTAAATAATTAGGCGCATCGGTCAACATAAATAAATGGATTAGATTCCGGCGGCTTGTTATTAAATGTTTCATTCTGTAATTATCCGGTCAGTTGACCAATAACGGAGAATCATAGCTCGTATATCAAAGAATAATATAACTCTATTGAAAATTGATCTTGTTAATATACGAATATATTAAACATAGGTAGGTAGATAGGTAGATAGATAAATAGGTATATAGATAGGTAAGTAGATAGATAGATAGGTAGATAGATAAATAGGTATATGGATAGCTAAGTAGATAGATAGATAGATAGACAGATAGGAGTATATACGTGCAACGAATACATCCAAAGGAATGATCTTTAATTTCGTACCCTGAATCAGTAGATGCATCCCTGATTGAACTATATTCGATTCCCTCTGTGAGATTAGACTGATGTATAAACCTGAAAGTAATAGAGTAAACAATGCTCGTCTATGTTGTATCGGTATAGAGGTACTAAGCAGGTCGTTAAGGGTCGACCTTCGAAAGAGCGACACGTGTTACGGGTTCGATGGGTATCACGGAACCGTAAAGTGTCCTGAAATATCACGGACGAGGCACTTGCGGAAGGACGGCCTCGAGCAGAGGCCGAGAATTAATAACCGGCGACACAAATTGTACGGGGGGTTCCTAGTGCCACGGAACGACTACGTGATTACGGGTTAATCAGAATTAATTAAGTGCCGTGGCATGCTCGTCACTACTTCGTTACTGTGACGCGTCAAGTACCACCCCGCGCTCGCACGGACGCACAGACGAACGTGCGATCCTAATGAATGATATGCACATGCATGCCTCGCGAGGCCTACACGATGAATTCTGAAGACGAAAAAGGTAGAAATCGGACGGAAGAGGCGTGAAATAAGGTCGAGGAGTGGCACTTCGCTGAGATGAAGGCTCCTTTTATCCTATTCTCTTGTGTGATCTCGCGTCATACAAGGCAAAAAAGAAATGACGCCAACGCCGATCCACTTCTTACTTTCCTTTGCGTTAAACAAACATTGTGTTCGTGAAAAACTCAAAGAATCTCTTTCTCAAAGATAACCAACATTTGTTCATTACAGATCGTGACTATAAAAAAAAGTCAAATAGTAATAATAATAGTAATAATAATAATTAGAGATTTCAATCTTTTAACGTGTTTAATATTGACGAAGAATAAGTACGAGAGTCAATCAAACAAGGAACTTGTGATCAAAACGATCACATCATTTCTTATTTAGAAATCTTTTGTTAAAAACATGAGTTTAAAATGACAATAAAAAACAAAATGTTTGCCAATTTTACGAGACTTCTTTCTTTTGTTCAAAGATTCCGAAATATAGTGATAAATTTAGACAATAGGATCTTCAAGAAAGAATGATTCTACGCGATCAGAGACGTCTTTTCGGTCGAGGAAAAGACATTGTATGGTCGTTTCTTTGCTTCTGCTCGAAGAAGCGGAAGAGAAGAGCAGCAGATCGACTACTATACTCGAGTTCAAGTACGTATACAATGAAAAGCGGAAGGTAGAATCGAGACGACGAAGGTAGAGATGGATAGAGAAAACCGGACGATCGGTGAGAGAAGACGACGTTGAATGGATAAAAGGAAAGAAGAGACATAGTGGACAGAAGAAGAGAAGGCTGGCTGGAAGAAGTCTTGAAAAGAAGCGTAATTCCAGGCTGCACATTGGCCTTGGGCCAACTTGAACACGTACAGGTCGCACTAGTGAGACATGGTGCATGATGGTGCCATGTACGAGTGCCGAACGAGTCTCGACGGTACCTAACAATGCCGTTGAAAGGAGCCTAATTAAATAAGACGTCAGGAATTACGCGGATCGCGTGGATCTCCGACTAACAAGCCACTGGAGGGTGTACCAAGTCGACACGGTCTCTTCCTTCTTGTTGTTGGGTCTGTGCAACCGTTAGGTCAACCAAGAGATAAAGAGAGAGAGAAAGAGAGAGAAGACGAAACAGAAGAAGAAGATAAAGGGAAGAGGACAGAGCTTCTAAAGGACCATTCACATAGAAGCTAGAAGTCTTCCTAGATATAATTGTAGTACCATCGCTAGGACCTACGTGTAGCTATACCGAGAGTTTCTTTTTTCTACTCGAGTGCACGTAACAACTCGTCGTGAGTTTCTTCTATTCTCTTTTCGTTATTCGCACTTTGAGAGTCGTCGTCGTTGTTTATAAGAAAGAAGAGTCTATGCGGTAGCTAACAAAACTCGGAGATAAGGGTAGTGATAGTAAAACTATTATACAGATCAGGGCGTAGGAATCTGACAATTTTGTACTATCACATAACGTCGATTATTTCAACTAACGCTACAAAGTTTAACTTAATTGATGCTATTTTAATAATTATGGACCGAATAGTATTGTACAACATTCGTGGTAGAAACGTTTTTTAAAAATAGTGAATCAGTTATTAGAATGCAACGATTATTTCGTGTACATTTTCAAATTCCAACGTCATGATTCTGTTCTTTGTCATAACTCCACAAAGTTGTAGGTTCGAAATTTTCAGCATAGTGCTTCTTCATTAATGATGAAGCCACCCGGTGCTACTCGTACAATACGAACTGCAGAGAACATTGAAAATATGAGAACAGTAATCCAACAAAATCCACGTTATTCAGCCAAGAGACACGCCAGTAGTTTATAAATTTAAGCCTTCGTAGAATTTTGCGCAAGGACCTTAATTTTCATCCTTACAAATGGTCGTTCAACAGCTAACGAAATGTTCGAGAGGGTAATAAAAAATCTTCGAAACAAACTAAAACAATGTTTGAAGAATGACGGAACACATCTCATTGAAATCCTTTTAAGAAAATAAAATAACATGATAATATTTTTGTATTGACATAAAGAACTTGATAAAAAATTAAAAACTTAAAAATCTATCTTATTTCAAAAATCGCCAGGTTTCTATGCCGTACCCTGTATAATCTAAATATTGCATAACTCGATTGATATTAAAATCAATGCCTTGAGATCGACTCTTTGTCTCTCTGATTCTTTCTTCCCCTCTTTCTCTTTTTCTCCTATCTTTGATCTCCGATGAAAAAAGTGAAGAGAAAGAAAAGAGGATCTGCGAAAATGCTTCCTCAGCAACTAGTCTAGTCCTTTTCGAGGCAAAAAGAACCACTGTCCAGGATTGTTAATAAATTCAGAGTGTCACAATGGGGTATACTGACTGACCTGACTATTAATGTAGGCTTCCATCGTTCAACTACTCCCTCATTGTATCGATAACGATGAGAACTACGATGTGAAGGAGAAGAGGGCTAAGAATAAGGGTGAGGATAAGGGCGATAAAGACGATTCCCTCGAGGGTATAGCTCGAACTGCCGGTGCCGATGATGACCGTACTGCGGCATTTTTAACCTCCGTCCTTCGCTCGTCGAAGCTAGTATAGCCACAATTACTCCGCTTCGACCGCTTCACGTGTCGCGAAATAAGTAATGCACGCAATCACGCGATTGTCCTGTCTGCCGGAAGTAAAATCATAGTCACGTGGAAAGGTTCAATTGTTCACAAATAAGCTTTTATTCTATCAACGTTTGTTCTTTCACAAAGGTAGAAGTTATCCTTTTGGTTTCTTCTTCTTCTTTATCTCGTATACGAAAGTATATTCAACGTATAATATATAATTTAAAGATCGAAGAAAAGAAAAAGATATCGTCTGATAATTTAGTAAGAATTCTGAAATGTATATATATAAAGAAATGTAAATTTCAGAAAGGTAGTAGTTTCTCTCTCAAAAAAAAAAATGTAAATTTTTAGAAAAGTAGTTGATTCCGAAGTTTATTCCGACTACTCGGAGAATCTTAGCAGTCCTCCAAAGTATCTAATTCCATAAAGTGACAACTAAGCCTGCTATATGCAGAATGAAAGCCGAAACTCGATACCGAGCGAGTACCGTACGGATGGTGTGAGTCCTGAAGTAGGAGGATCGATAATCTACGGTGGAGACGAGAAAACAATCGAAGCAGGGCGTTCGACGGTCGAACCTCGTGAACAGTTCTCCTCTACTGAGATCAATGCAGATACCCCGGTAAATAAGTCCGCATCGATTACAATCCCGCTCTCGCATTTCTACCAAATTTATTTCAGCTTTGGACATTAAATGAAATTCTTCAGATATTCCTTAAAGCGTTTCAATTGCGCGATTAGAATTCTTTCGTTTCAGAAAGTTTTAAGTTAAAAGTTATAACAAATTCTTGTAATCTTGAGACTTAACATCATTATATCTTCGATTCTTTTAAAAAGAAAGAGAGAATCGCAATTAACATGCTCGGTGTTTCTTGCATTAATTATGTTCCTACAGTATTTACAAAATATGATTTATAATAACGTCAATATGTCTTGTCTGCTACAGGATCATTAAAAGTTATATTACTTTCAAATTAAGCTCTTACAAAATATCACTTGAAGAATGACAACAGTATACTTGCATTTTTCTGTCTTATTTTCAGGAAAAAAAAAGAAATTAAGCATCAGCAAATATACAAAAAGAAATGCAACAATTATTCAAACTCCAGTACTTTATTTACTATCACAAATTCTAATGAAGAATAACGCAAAATGTAGATACATGGTATGAATATAGATAAGCAAAGTTTTATCTTACAGATTCGCGATCCATCAGTTTCACGTGGTCAAGCGAATATTAATGTACGAGTGTTTCAATAGTCGATCAAAAGTTCTGATTAGAGAAACGGACGCGTGACGATCTACACTACGAGACTCGTATAAGGAATGATAAGGTCGAGATAGGAAACTTTCTTAGAGTGTTATTCTTGTTGCGAAAGGAAGTCGATATTCCACTATCGAATATCTTATGGATACAGAGGCAAATTATCGTATGGATTGCTTCCTTCTTAGAACAACGAGAGAAGATAGATACATGAATACATAGATAGATAAAGAAAGAGAGATAGAAGAGTGAAAGTTTTCTTTCTCTAATGTGACAAAGACAGAGAGATCACGAAACACACAGAGAGAGAGAGAGAGAGAGGGAGGAGTGAGTCAAGCAACGGTGATGAGTTCTAGCAAGCGGCGTTCGCCGTCAGCGACGTCGTCGAGTCGATGATGTGGTGTTAGTGGTGGTGGTGGTGGTTAACGTAGAGAGGAGTTGCCTGTAAGAGAGGAAATGGAGGGTGTTGCCAAGTCCCGACATGCTTCGCTTCGATTAATCAATGAGAATGGCATTTCGGAGAGGTGCTAGGCAGAGGTGACGCCGGAAGTGACGCCGGAGGTGGCTGTGCGCGCGCTCGAGAATGCCACCAGAAGTGACTACTGTTAGACGGATTGAGCGCCAAGAGGACAAGGGTTCGTTCGTTGCCGTTCCAAGGATGGACACTTTTGATGAATGGTGTCTACGATTGACCGCCATGGGCTTCCGGCTTGTTGACTCTGACTACCCATTCCTCCTCGGTATTCATAGCCGAATGATGAATTCGGTAAGATGTTCGAGAAAGAAAACGTGAGTTGCTTTACTTTTCACACTGAAACACGTAGAAATAGGGGTATCGAATCTCTTGAAAACAAAATCGGGAGAGGAAGGTAAGATTTCCTTGTTCTAGAAGAATAAATAGATTCTCATAGTAACGAGAAGGCAGTAAGGTCAGAATTTCAAAAAGTTTTCATGACACTAATGAGAAGTGTAATAGGATTCAGTAGCAGGATGAAGGGTATGAATTAACCGAATACGAGATACTGAATATTTAATTCCTATGTGTCTATATATGTATTTTATATCCAGTTCTGTAAAACAAGCTAGCATCATTCCAGAAAAGCTGTCGAATCAACGTAATTCCTTTAAATAATGTAACCAAGTTAACTCTGTTTTCAAATTATATCAAATTTCTTAAAAATTCTTCTCATAACCATACAGAGTGATCTTGAGTATTGAGACATTCCCTTGGAAGTTCTATTGTCAAAACGATGTGGTTCCTTCGACTCTTATTGGCTCAGTGAAGAATCGGCGAATGATTCTAATTCTTCGTTAATTAATGGAACGACATCAGACGCCGTCCGAAAGCTCGTAAGAAAAGAGAAGGGTACTCTGCTTCAAGAGTTTGCTGAAAGATGCCTTCCATTTATCACTGTCTAGGACAGAAGTAGACGGGAGGAAAATCGATCCCTTACGTGTCATCTTTCTCTCCTTTCCGGCCGATCTTACCTAACGGAGAACGCGAAATACTTCCACGCGCCACTGGGCGATATTACGCTCACATTTCTCTCTCTCTCTTTTTCTTTCTCTCTCTAGAACTTATTTTATTTATATTTTATGATAATTGTGTGCGGCACCTCGGCCATCCTTTGACATCGACCATTTTTCCACGTCAAAAACACGTATATGCGTTTCGTTCTGAGGTTACGCCCCAATATTCTTCGCCCACCTTCGAAAATATCTACGATATATTCGTACAACTCTGGAATATATTTTCTGAAACTCCTTCTGTGCTTCTCCCACGATTAAATTCTGTCCGTTTGAATCTTAGAGATCTTCGTGCGTAAAAATTCCCCTCGTCTATTTCGTGCACATGCCAAAGTTCCGTATTCAAGATTTCCATCCAATGGAATGTTAATCACACCGTCTAAAAAAAATAGTAATATCCATCGGAATTTTTACGATTTCGACTCATGATTTCTTTCGAGTTCTAATAATTCATTAGTTTAGTAGAATAATAATTCAGCGAATTATGATTATATTATCAATAATATGCAGCATACAATGAACTTCGTTTCCTGAAGCATTGCAAACTTCAGAGTAGCCCTCACTTAATGTTTATATATCAGCAAGTTTCTCTTCTCTTCCTCATTTTCTCTCTCTTTTCATTCTTTCTATGTCTATCTTTCTACACCCATCCTCATTCTTCACAAATACGAAGTAGGTAATTCTTGAAAGAAACTAGAGAGAATACCGGTGAACGAACCAAATTCTGAATCCACTTTACCTCGAATACAGTTTCCGATTACCAACTCTCTAGCGGCTAACCGATACGAAGCGTGCGGGCAGAAGCTAGAGGAGATACAGATAAAGACGAAATGGGAGATGAAAAAAGATTAAAAATAAGGAACCGAGAAAGAACGAAAAGGGACCAAAGCGAAGGGTAAAGGTTCCTCTGAGCGAAAATGTGTATGAAACGACGAAAAAGAAGAAGGTAACTAGAGTGATAGAGAATGAAAAAGAAAGAGAGAGTATACGGAATGCTATCATGAGTTTTCCGAGTTTTCCAGGAGCTATCCGGGAAGCCGAGTGGGGGTGTTAATTACCAGCTCGTTCTGTGCATGAGAAAGAGAGAGAGAGAGAGAGAGAGGAGAGAGAGAGAGAGAGAGAAGAGAGCACTCTCGAGATATGGGAGCGGATGGGGGCAGACTCGATGGTAGGAAAGGATGGAGGCAGCCGGGTGCGAGATAACGTTTTCAATTACCTGCAGGATGTGACGTAGTTATGAGTTAGCTACCTAGAGAGCGAAAGCGGTGAAGGTTAGAAATCCTACCTCTCTAGCAAGCCAACCGACTGCTTCCAGGAGATGATGAACCAAGATGGTCTAAGAAGACAAAAGGCAAACGAAATACATGCAAATACGGTATGTAATAGCACGTGTTGTCACGAGATAAACTAAAATCGGCTAGAAAAAATTTAACGATTATCGTCGAAACTTGTCTCGGTCGAAACAATGATGAGCTGATTTTTCTTCTCATTCCTTGTCTTGTCTTTTTTCTTATTCCTTTTCTTTTATATATCCTCTCGTCTTTTACTCTTTCACATTGCAGCCATTTACGAAAGGCTACGGGACGGGAAGGGTGTAAGCCGAGTGACAACGAACGACGGGAATCGAGCGGAGAAGCGAAGCGAAAGAAGCAGAAAAACCGATCCAATTAGCGCATGGCTTTAATGCGATAGAACGAAGGCGAAGACTCCCTCTTATAATCCTCGAGACTCCTTTCTGTTCGCTCTTCTCCCAGTTGACTTCGCGCTACGGACCCTAGCAGACCCCTCTTCTTCTTCTCCTTTTTTTTATGTACTTTCGAGAATATCGCAGATGGCTTTACCGACGGTAACTTTACGGCGACTACCTCCGGATGCATTTCATTCAGGATGAAATGTGCGAACGTTCAACGAAGAGAAAGAATGAAAAAAGAATGCGAAATCATCGAAGCTTTCGTTGAAGTTCGACGACGTTTCGATGGGACTTCTTCTCCGATCATCGACTCAGCTCTAACAATAGCTTCAGGCGGTGAAAATTGAATTTAAGGAAAAATTAAATGTGCTTGAGGAGTACGTAATAAATGTTTTTTTCTCTCCTTTTTCCTCTCTTCTTCTCCAGCGAACTTATCCTTCACTCTTCAATAAATTTCTCATCTACCTTCGATACTTCGTTAATTTTCGATCGAGCTTCTCACTTTTCGATCCACCCATGCTCCTTTCTAGCTCCTTTATCTATTAACTTTAACACGTATACTCCAGCTCATTCCAAGCAAATAAACGCCCGTTGGAGGCAACGTTTTTTTTTTTTTCACGTGGCACATCGACGGCCTCTGCCGCTGACGTCAAATTTATCTCCTTAACTGCTCGATTATAGCGTGAAAAAGTGCTGAGGAAAGAATACCGACCAGCGACGGTACGCTCGAGCTTCTCTCTATGCGGATAATGTATTATAATTTATGCGGTGCTAAGTTAAAATCATTTATAATGTCGGTAACACGAGAATGTGACGAAGTTTTATAGTAGGCATAGAAATGACAATTAGAATTTTCGTTATCAGAAAATCTTAGGATTGAGACATGAAAATAATATTTGAAAATAAAAAAGATCGATAGAAGGCTTTATTGTGTTTTCTGCATGACCTTAATCAGGAAAATACGAAAGGTATAAAAAAAAGGAGAAAGAGATAGAGCCAAAGCGAATGGTCGCATAACGGATGGAAGGTAAAGGGCGGACGGGTGAGACAAGGTAGAGGAAGGAGTAAAGGTGTGGCTGATGTACGAGGGTGCTCTTTTCCGTTTTCCGGCGGCACGAGTTTCGAGTTACGCGAGCACCAGCAGAAAACTTTTCTCCGTTCTGCCTCGAGGGACTTCGACTGGTGGTGGGCTCTCTTGCAATTTATATCCTTCCTAACTGAATCCAGCACGGCGTGTTCTTAATTTTACCTTTCGTGTTCAAGACTTTAATACTGCGTCTTGGAATACCTTTAATACTTGCTTCGACGATGCGAATCGTACGACGATGGACTTGAAGGGCTTCCTAATAATCGTGAATTTCCTCGATCTTCGCGGAAGTGTGCCGAGGAATGGTGTATGATAAAGAAAAGACTGAAAGCACATTAGAGCATCATGTATATGTGATTTCTTATTATAAATAAAAAAAAAAGATACAAAGAAAGAGAGAGAGAGAGAGACAGAGATAGAGAAAGAGACAAACGAGTGAGTGTCAGAAGTTACGACATATTGGGTTAGGAATCAGAGAACAGAGGAGGCAGAGATTAGAGTACCATGACGCGTCGTCCTTGATGCGTGCTTGGTGGACCACTAACAACGCATACGGTAATTACCTTTGTTCGACGCTACAAATTGCGATGGTCCTCTTGGAAGGCAGCCACCCGACCACCACCATCACCATCACTACCGGCACACATCGTGTGCGGTGAACAGCTCTTCGTACGAAAGAGCTTTACCTCACGAAACACGGAACGCTGTCGTGCTTTCCGTTGGACTTTGCTGAGCAGAATTCGGCGCATATATAAACGCATTTTCGTTCACTCTCTACCGTTTTCGACGACGTGCATTAGCGGTGGTAACGAGCGAGATGGAATGGGTCGTGCGAGCTCGTGGAAACTCCTATTCCGCGAGCGTTTTATCCGGAACGAGAACCCGTCGTCGTACTGGCAACGAGCAAGTACACTGCAATGGAGGAGTTCGGGACTAGGCGGGACGAAGGAGGACTCCCAACCTCCGAATCTGCATATCTGGCTAAGGGTCGCTACCGCGGCAATTGGAATTGCAAAATCCTAAATTGGACTTGTCCGCGGATAGCCTCTCTCTTCGTTCTCGTCCTCCGCGTTCATTGCAGACTAACGCACGCTCGTACGTCATACAACTTTCCGAATTACCCGTCCCTTGCTTTACCAGCTTCTCCCTCTCTCATTCCTTTCTCTCTTTCTCTATTTCGCTCTCTGTCTCTCTTTCTCTGTCTCTCTCTGTCTCTCTCTCTCTCTTTCTCTCCTGGCTTTTATATCTCAAATTCGCATACTCTATATCAGACGTGAGAACGATTATATTTCTTAACGAATGCTGACGCCAGTGAAACTACGTTGATTAAGAGAGAATTCGCTCGACTCTCGAGATCACTGCTGTTGTTCTTTAATAGCTTCTGATACTCGAGATAATTTTACAGAAAAGATATTTTAAGACTTTTCAATATCATACAATGTACGTAGACGTACAATGATAAAAAGTTTGAGATTTAGTAAGATCAGTGAACTATGTCAAAAGTTAGAAAAAGAAAGTTGAGCCGATGAGAAAAGAAGGAGAGTGGAAAAAGGAAAGCCATGCAAATGGAAAGTTATATGCAAAAAAAAAACGAATATTGAATCGGCAGCTGGTTCGAGGAGGGAAAAAGAAGAAGGGGAAGAAGAGAAAGAGGAAGAAGAGGAGGAAAAAGAAGAGATGAGGAGAGCCGAAGCTTGCTTTTCATTCCTAGGCCAACATCGATGCAAGGAACCGATCCTACCGTTGAATATATGTGTAGATACGTTTGAGGTTTTGCCTCGAGCCATTGCAGCCCCACCCCTTTAACCCCTATTTGCTTCGGGCACTATCCATAGTGGAATTTCGTAGCGTCTCTTGGAAGGATTCAAAGAGAGACGATTTCTGACTGAACCGGGACTTCGAGATATTATCAAAAATTCGCGAAATTCAAAGAATACACTTGCCCTTAGGGTTAAAGGGAATCGATGTAGTATAGAACGAATGGTCTCAGATAAAATTATTTGAGTGTTCAAGATGACGAAAGAAAGACACGCATAGTTTAGTATCGATCGTTTTTTTTTTCTTAATTAGAATCTCCTAAGGTTATCGGTAACGGGCTTGTCAATGAATTCGATTAGATGTCGCGTATTATTTTGTACCGATTGATTCTTGCCAATTACAAAGAGAATAATTGAAATTGAAGAAGGAAGGAAAGCGTCGGAATAGCAGCTGATGGAACGCGTGCACGACTTTGGATCTTCTTTAAAAAACAGCGGATATGACTGTCGAAGCAGGCAGACTTGATCGATCGAACGTGAACACGAGCCGTGCGGGGTAGATAGCTATTGTAAAAGGAGAGGGTGTTTCGCAGACGCGTGAATAATGGACACCCGTTTGATAAGAGTAGTGCTCGCGTGAGTACGCTCGATTCTCTCTCTCTCTCTCTCTCTTCTTTTTCTTTTTGCTTACATAAAGCGATAGAAAAAGCATACAAAAAGACAGGAGTGTCAAAGAGAGACAGACAGACAGAGAGAGAGAGAGAGAGAGAGAGAGAGAGAAAGGATAAGGATACAATGATAAAAGGTGAAAGAGAGAACGGCTCAGCAAACGTATAGGTGAATTCGCAAAAGGAAAGATTGAGAGAAAGTGTGGAAGGACGAACCAAAAAGTTCGAATTATTTATCGTGGAAGACGGTCGAAGCTAAATAAACGTCGAGGATAGCGAGTGGCGATTTTCGGAGAGCTTATCCGGCGCATTGCTGATGCACTAGCACAATCCTCCGTTCAATGAATCACCATTATCGCCTTCCACGTCGGCTTCTTCGGGACATTATGGCTGCGAAGTGCTTTTCTTCGATGAAATTAATCGACCCCTGCCAACGGCATTTTCCAGCGATATCAGACTTTACTCAACGAGAAACGAATCTCTACGGCATTTTCCAGCTTCCCGCACAAACTCCCTATGCCCAGACGTAATTGAATTTCCTTCTTAATAAAATCTTGACGTTTTGAGCACACGCATATTCCAGGAGAATATATATTCATCCTGTTCTGGAACGGTGGATGGTCACTGAAGTTCTTCACTCGTGACATCCGTCGAGAACACAATAATGAGTTTCGAGTTTAGCGCTCCTGGATAATTAATCTTTCTGCTCGCTGACAAAGCAGGAGGGAAAACAACGTTCTGTTTGCGACGCGCAAGATAGTATAACTACTATGAGTTCATTTAACACGCGGAAGAAACTCCTCGAAGAAAAATAGAATTTTCTTGTTTTTTTTATTTTCTTCTCTGATAAATTTATTTTTCTTTCTGATCGAAATTTAAAGAATAAGTATTGTGCCACGATTTATTTGCGAAGGCGTACGAAAAATTAATGAATCCCTTTACACTTTCCACAAGTATCGATTTCAATAGATTTTCTTGTTTTGAAAGTTTAAGAACTAAACCGAACACGTACGGTAAATGTATTATCGTTGATCGAAGCACGACTTTTAGAGTTTGATAGAACGCGAATTTAGACTATCACCCAGTTCCACTAACCCGGCCTGCAAACATGTCTCCGTACGACAGAAATTTACCTCTTTCGTTCCAAGATGGTATTAATACCCGTGCATAAAGAAATCATAAAACTAAATTTGGAAAGCTGAGATGATGACTTATGTGACAGATTTCGTATACCACACGATCGTACTTTACCGCTTTCATTTCGTTGTTACAATTGTATTAAGATATATCGCAGAGACGGGTGCATATTTCCTACGAATATATTATCATATAGGTAACAACGAATATCCCGTGTGTTTCAATGTCCTAACTTAAAATATGAATTTAGGACTTTAAAATAAGAAGAAATTTTTCTTTGGAAGTATATCCTTAAACGCTTTGTTTAATAGATATTGGCAACAAAACATCTCACGACAAATGAAATTTTATGAAATTATTATTATTGGGCTATACTAAATAAATTAATAATGTGTTTCAACTACTTTATTATTAGAAAATTTGAAAATTTTAATATGGTTATAAATTATGTAGAATAATAGCTTTGAATATTGAGACAAATTTGACTTCTTTTTTCACGGCGAAAGTGGCAAAGCGATATTAGATAGCGTAATTGTTTCATCTACTTGAAACAATGGAGATATGTCAAAACGATGTTTATGTATCTGTGATGTTTATGATATTTTTATTATATTAACTTGTAAAGTAAAAAAAAAATAAAACAAATTCGTATTAGCAGCTGTATAATAAATTTATCATTCTAACTCAACTTTTATTTGATGCTCTTAACTTTGATACTCTTAATAATTCTGCTGTCAATATCTATTAAACAAAGTTACGGACATACCTCTAGAGGAAAATTTTGTTGAGGACATTTAACCTTCTAAACGTCTATATATATATATATATATATATATATATATATATATATATATAGATCTATATAATAAAAACAGCAACACCAATGCAATCATCCAACGAAATCAAAAGGAAGAGATAAGCAATTTCGCTTTGTCTTTGACTTTATCGATTATCCATTATGTGCGATGTTATTTCGTACATACCTACTGTCTCCATTATTCGAAATCTTCCATTATCTTATCTTCGTCTTATTCTTTGTCTTATATCACTTTCTTTCAGTCATAAAATTTTCATGGATGTCTTGGTGAAACACTAAATCTAGTTCAACGTGCCGTTGCTTTCGTCGGATTAAAAAAAGAAAACAAAGTAAACGAATACGTACATAAATCTAAGACGTTGATTCGTGTGTCAAGAAGGAAACAGATAAGACAAAAGAACAGTCCTTATGAGTTCTACTGGCAAAAGATTTTCTTGAATTTCTAGCGGGTTCTCTGTTTCCCCATGTACAGCCCTGCGTCTCGCGCCGGCTTTTCCGCTAATATTTCATCGTTGCCGGCAGGCAGCGAGGCAGCGCCGGCCATCTTGTTTCCGGGCCCGGGTGTGCCGGAAACGGCCGGATGTGCCGCGACAAAGCGCCGTTGCGGAAAAATCACGGGACTATGAAGCGTGGATAAACAGAGAAGGAATAGTCTCGGCCATAACACTCCATTCGCACGAAATACGCTTGTCCATGTCTACATTTCAATGGAATCGGATGCTCGAAAGAATCGGAAGACGAAGAAATATGAGGCAAATGAGCCTTTACAGTCTATTCTTCAAGAATTCTCTAACCTCTACTCTCTCTCTCTCTCTCTCTCTCTCTCTCTCTCTCTCTCTCTCTCTCTCTCTCTCTTCTTTAAAATAAGAAGAATTATTATTATCGTACAAACAATTGAAAACTTACGACTTATCGTTCTCGCAATAATATTTCTTTTTACCGAGCTAACAAAATTTTTAAAGATTTGCCACGATCCGCACGGGAATGCAGTGATTTATTCGTCCCAAGTGCAAAGATTTCCGTGTATTTGCGAGAGGAACATAAAAATACGATAACGATCTATCTACGAAATGTTCCAAACTGAAACTGCTACTTGAATGGTGTAAGATATAGGTAATACAAATTTATAACATTCCGAATGCTGGATGTTTAAATTTAATTAAACAAGATCCACGATTTTCTTTTTTTTTCGTCTTCTTCGCCAAAGCAATGCGACTCTAAGCTTCCTCTTCTTCCCCTTTTCCGACTCGTAATACAAGTGCCGTATACGTATCTTACAACTTCAAGCGAATAATTCTTAGAGCGTAAATATGTGGCTTGGCCGTTCTTATTGTGCCCGGAAATACGAGATTCGAAATGCGTCGATGGGTTCGTGAAAGCTGCTAGTTTGTCTGCTAAGAGAGGAACTCGATCCAACAACTAATCTTAAGAAGATCCTGAGCTGCGGGTTACGCTTATGCTCAAAGGCGAAGGCTGTAATACGGGAACCACAAAATCCTAGGCAACAAAGTTGCATCGTGGTATTCTACTCGAATATCGCTCGTAACGTTTACCAAGGTAATTACAAACAGGTTATCTCTTGGATATCGCGATGATTATTTCCTGGCAAGACAGGAGCACAACCTTGGAGAAAGAAACTTTTCGTCGTTGTAGTTCTCATCGTCGTCCCGACAAATTAGAAAGATCCCAGCATCTCCTCGTGCAATTTTCACCGCGATGAGAATCTCGTTTTCTACGAAAAATATGGGAGAGCATCGCCAAAGGGAAGAAGAAAAAGAGAAAGACATCGGAGATTCTTCGAAATAGGAGAAACGCGTTAAGGTTGCGCTGCTAGGGTCGTTTCTTCGTGGTTTAAAATCGGATAAAAGACGACGAGCAGGGTAGCTCGAGCAAGAAAATCAAAATTTTGTCATCCGGTCGTAATTCGAGGGGCGCGAAACCGCGTTCTGATTTATCCCCCGAGGGTCATATAGACGGGACAGACTATTGCATTTTCGAGTCGTTTTCGTCAACCGCATTCGATTTCGCTTATAGGAAATCTCCCGCATTTTCGGCTGGTCCTATCGACCAGCAATCCTTCTGAAGAAAATCCTTTTCGATAACGTTAAGTACTTTCGGATAAAATACACTCGAGATTCGGATATCGACTCGTGAAGAGTTTCCAAGCTCGTTGAATCGAATTTTATTCATCGCTCTAAAGTTTTTCTATATATTTATGCAAAAAAGAACAAATCCGTTTTATGATTTTTATGGAAATATTTTCATGAACGTTTTCCAAAGAATACAGTGATGGTTTTTCTCTTTATCAAGCCCATACCATGTGATATCTCATGCGTAGATTCGGCAAAGAAATAAGAGCTTTTTAGTAGTATGAAAGCCGTAATTTCCACTCGCTTCGGTTTAACGATGTACAGGCTAGAAAGAGAATCTCTTCCCGCTTGAAGCTTTATTCCAAGGACACAATTTTCCCTGTCATGAAACCATAAACATACCCCGACTCCTCCCTTTTCACCGGTGCCTTGGCCAACGTTGCGATGGCGCACCCCCTAATCTGAACGCCACTCTAGCGCGACTCCTGCGTTTCTAGTGCCATTTAGATAAACTCGTAATCTAGGTGCCGTTTTCTACGGTGAAATATACCCTCGAGGCGTTGCACGACCGAACCCTGGCTTCGCCTCTCCGACCTGACGTAGATACATCTTTGTGTGTGTATGCATACATAGATTGTGGCTAGCAACATACACGTACATGCATTCGTCCACACCTGGGAACTAAAAGCGATCGAATGCGAGAGAACCGAACTAAACGATTCTCGCGAGCTTGCATTGAATTTACCTGGGAATGCAAAAGAGGTATTTTTTCTCTGGCTCTTCGATTAATGCGAAAAAGCGGGTTGGAATAACGTTGGCATTGTGAAAATGTCTACGTATATCGTATCTTTAAATCATTTTTTACACGATGCAGAAATTTCCGAAGATATTCCAGTCTCTATAATAGTCCGATGTCGTTTCTTTCTCCGGTTACGATGTTGCAAATGATGAGAAAAAGATTAAAATTCTTTGACGGCCGTCTCGTTTTTCAAATAGACAGGAGTTGAGGAATGAACAGAGAAAAAAGGAGACGATCGTCAGAGCGGTCAAACGTAACCACCGGTCGCAAGTAGACGGCCGAATGGACAATGAATGTTCAAATGCCTCCTGCGTATGAACCATTATTCGCGTTCAATCGACATTGCAACATGAAACGCCAACAATTGCCCGATAAAATCATTATACGGCTCATTACTTGTCAACTGCATGCGCTCATTGTCTGCCTTTTAATTTACGGCCTCCGTGTCTCGTTGCAATTGCTATTTGTTTCGGTAGTAGCAATGTTCCTTTCACCGACCATTATTCGCAGAGAAATAGTAATTTCCCTGTAAGTAAAAGTATTTTTAATGAAAAATGATAATTTCGATTATAATATGTTATTAAATTACGTAAAAGTTCACGTTGAAAAAGCATAAATATTTTATAAAACGTAAGACATTTTTCGGGGCTCGTTTGAAATTCATTGACGCGAGAGAGAAAGATCGACGGAACTTACGGAAATCTACTTGGTAATAACTGCGTTGGCGAGAACGGCAGGACGATCATAAATCATAGGAATTCATTCACGGACTGGTTATTTTGCGAGCTCGTAATCGAAGTGTAGGTACATATATACATATTTGAAGGCAAATATGAAAACCTCTCTTTTCTCTTGTTTTTCTTTCACCATTGTTATTTACGATAAAAGATATCGGGATTCGAAGCGGGCATTGAAAATGGTCATCATTCCACGTACTTCGAGCATCGATAAAGTGCGAGGTAATTGCCGAGTGGAATTTAACAGCAGTTAAATTCTCGAGTCTTGGATAATTTTAAGAAGTTATAAGATACTTCCTTTAGTTCGGCCGTTCGCCTTTCCCACCATGTTACTACTACTTTCTCTTTCTCTCTAATAGTCTCGACTGCCTTCTTCATCAGCCCACTTTACCCTCCTTCATTCCCCTGGCGCCCTCCCTTTTAAAGGCACTATCCCTGGGGGCCGTTAGCTGCAATCAAAGTTAACCCGGAGTTATGGGGGAAAACTGCAGACAGGCAGTTAATGTTTAACGGGATTGTTAAATGCAGGTTCTCTCTCGCTCTCCCTTGTTCCCCTTTACTCTCTCTGTCTCTCTCTCTCTCTCTCTCTCTCTCTCTCTCTCTCTATCTATCTATCTATCTATCTATCTATCTATCTATCTGTCTGTCTCTTTCTTTTTCTCTCTCTTATTTTTCCTCAAATCTTCGCGAAGCCTAACTTTAAAACCATCTCCATCCAATTCGACGGTCAACTTTCAAGTCCGATCATAGTTCAGCAAGGACTTTATCTTCGACGAAAAATGAATTATCATTCGTGGCGAATGAAACTGCTTTCGATAACCTACTTTATAGTTTCGCAAAGCGTACGATCGTCCTTTCACGTCGAAACGTTATATCACGAGATAGCAAAGGCTGCGCTTGATTAACGTCGCTCGTTTAAAAATCGATGAACCATGTGATTAGTTTCGCTATTTCCAAATTACTGCCACTAGCATGAATGGAAATTCGAGAAAAGCTGGTGGCACGAATCTCTCAAACAGAGAAAGAGAGGAAGAGAGAGGGCTTCGTTAGCAAAATGAAAACGTAGTAATCGTAATCGTAGGATTAGTCGAACTGCTGCGAACTATCGGTACGTTTGCTATTAACCATTTTCTGCAGTAGCATGCAAACCAGTTTTATCGTATTTGTTTGGCAACGTAGCGTTATTTTATTCATTCCCTATTTTGTCTTTCTATCAGTATGCACATTCATTCTTTATTCTTCTTTCCTATCAGTGCAGTCTTAGTACACTGTAAATCTACAATATATTATATAAAACGTATTGCTATACCGAAAGCAAGCACAGTACAATTGTAACAGTTAAATTTTCTACTTCCTCTAAATAAAATCTTTGCGAATCAACAATTATACTTAATTGTCTCTTTTAAGTGATCCTCCAAATTTAATACTTGATCTCGAAGAATTGAGTCGAATCGGGCATCATAGGATATGATTTCTGTTTGAACTGCTTCAAAAATATGAAAACACTTCAAAAAATCAAGAAAAAAAAAATTGTAGCAATAATAATAGAGGTAGAGGAAGTACAACGTAAGAGACTCTAAAGTATTGTTTTACAATTTTTCATCTTTGCTAGAGTAGATAAAATAAAGATATAACATTCTTTTATGGGGGGAGACAATCTTACCCCCGTAAAATCAAGTTGTTCATCAAGTTATATGTCTCCAAACCGTAGGTACAGCTCTTTAACTACACAAGCGTAACTTTCCTGTCGCTATATTGCTAATTTATTAGTCTTCTTTATCATTCTTATTCTCTAGCGTCTTCCTCCTCTCTTCGGTATTCCCAGTAATTTATTATGTCTTGAGTTTACAGCGGATCGATTTAACTGTTTGCCAGAGTAACGTTCGAAAATAAAATGTAAGAACGGATGCAAGGAAATATACTAGTCCGCCGTAACGGCGATGCAACTTTTTATAAACTTGTTTACTGAAATGTACGTACAAGAGGAGCTTGAATGTTTCATGTGATCTCTCAGTATATCGAAATTGGGAATTTCATCCTTCAATAAATTCGAAGAAAGTTGCGACACGATATTTCCTCTTTCTCTCTCTCTCTCTCTTTCTGTCCCCTACTGCTCTCTTTATTTTGCATAGTTTTACCAGTAGAAAAAAAAGAAATAACCATCGAACGTTCTTTGCGTAACGTGATCTTGCTTTCTTTACTTTCTCCCTCGTAAAAAAATAACTCTTAGACTTAGGCGCATAGAAACGCTACTCCTGGCACTTGCTCTTCCTCTACCTCCGTTGTCCTTCGTTCCCTTCTCCTGTCCCAAGCGTTGCATCTCCGACACACTCTCTTCCTCTTTTCCTTTTCTCTTTCTCTTCCTCTCTTTCGCAGCATCACTGGTGCTCTAGAGCGTAGTGCACAGTCTGTTGGTGATTAGTGCGCTCATTACGCCCGACGCTAATGATGCTTGCATCGCCAGACAAAAGCGGCGACAAGCAAGCACGCGAGAGTGTTGCACGAACTCTCCCGTGCTTATCGACAGTCAGACGAAGAGAGAGGGGGGAGGAAGGGAGAGAGAACAAGGGAAAGAGAGAGAGAAAGAGAGAGAACAAGGGAAAAAGAGAGAGGGAGAAAGAGAGAGAGGCAGTCTCTAGCCAGCCTCACGAAGGGAAACCACTCGCGCCTCATTCTACACACAAACATCCATTTTCAACTTGCATATACCCCATCTTCACACCCCTTTCCGGTCGATTCTCAATAAGGGTGCTTTCTTGTCCGAGTAACATTCGAGAAAGACATCGAAAGTCGTTACGCGCGTTATCGATTTAACCTAAGGCTGTAGGTTAACTTTTTCTTCAGCGAACTTTTCCCAATGCTCGTCTCCTTCGTCTCTCTTAAAGTTCGGATTCCTTTGAAAAGCTCACTGAACACGAATAATGGGCTCTTTTTCAACGAGACAAGGAGATAATATCTTCGCGTAGGTGCAAACACGTCGTCTCTGTAGGCCTTTACTTCACACCGTTAAAAGGAGTGATGTAACAAATAGGGAAGGAAAATCCGTACGACGATGCGACAGAAGTCGCGAAAATCCTCCTTTTTATGGCGACACGCAGCCGGCATGCGGTATTGTCTTCGGCAAACGACGACGACGACGACGACGACGACGAGGCGAAGGGAACGGTAAGCATAAGCGACTAAGACGAAAGGTATACGTTAGACAGACAGGGCTGGTAGTATACACGTTGGGGTGACGCGATTTCTTTCTCGAGAGATGAAAGAGAAAAGTGGGCAAAAGAGAAAGAGAAGCATCACCAGCTCCATGCCGAAACACGAGGAAATTAATAAATTGCTCAAACTTAAGTCGGCCTCCTAAGTGCTGGAATAAAGGACCCTCATAAATTTCATTTCACGTGCCCGAGTACCCTTGCTCAAGAAACGGTTCCCTTCATCCTCGAAGAAGAAACGCTTTCGTTGGCTTGTTCCTTCATTCCCTTGACTTTCACCCTCTCGTCTCCTAGTCCCGGCTTTTGCAAATTTTCCTTTTTCTTTCTCGTTTTTCTTTCCAAGAAACCGAAAGATCCGTCTTAAGTTTTGCCAGTTGAAAAAAAGTTTTAGAAAGAGCACGTAACATAATTTAGAACGTTACCACCTGCTACAGGCAATGATGAATGCTAAGTAGGAGAAGATATATAAAAGGTGTACCTATTTGTGTCGAATAGAAATGTGACAAGTTGTGAATAATTGAAAAATGGTAATAATTATATTACTTATGTGACCTTCGTGTAATTGTTTTATATCCTCTCGAATTTTTCATAGTGCGAACATGTCCGATATACCGTATCTCGTTAGCTCACCCTTCTCTTTTCTCGCCTCTCTTCCGTCATCCACATTCGTTTATTGTCATTTCGATAAATGACCTTGCGCACATAAAATAGGCTTCTATATAATTCTCGAATAGCTTATATGAGACTGTAATTAACACGAATTATGATTTCGTACGATAAAATAATTCTAGTCATTGAGAGAGAACGGCGACAAATAATTAACCGTTTGTTCGATTTTTCATTAGTAATCGTCGAACGCTCCCTGCTCGAAGTATCGTACATTCGTTAATGACTCATTAATCGTTTTCATCGTTACTATATTCGATCGGAAAACAAAGGTATCGCTCGACGAGCATCGAGCATCGTGTTCTAGTCTTATCGGCGGGGAGACTCGATTGCATTTGTATCGGGATGAAAAGTGAAGCACGAATTCGATGCAAGCGTGGTCGCTATCGAGATCAACGATGGTACCGGTTTCGCTCGGTCGTCCGGACGATGGTGGCGCTGGCGGATATAGAATAGATGGGAGGAGGAAGAGTGGAGGAGATGTCGGTGGAGAAGCGGAGAGAGGGTGGCGATGAAGGGGTGCCAGAATGAATAGCAACGTGAAACAAAAGCACCGGGTTACAAATGGCGTGTATTCGCGACGGCATTGTTTTAAATGGCTGTCAGGCGCCCGGAATTTATCCCGTTTTGCTACGTGACAAGCGCCATTAAATTTATTTATTCACCCACGCAAGCATGGCTTTACGAAAGAGAGGAATACTCTGCGAGAGAGAGAGAGAGAGAGAGAGAGAGAGAGAGAGAGAGAGAGAGAGACAGAGAGAAAGGAAGAGAGAAAGAGAGAAAGAGAGAGTTAGTATCACTCGACCTTGAATGCAACGAATCAAGAAGGGCCCGTCGAGTCGATGGATAAAATAAAAGTATGAGGTTAATCAATAAAAAAATATTGGATTTCCTAAGATACGGTGTCAAGAAAATGGAGTTCGAGAACGGAGAGGAGACCGTTACGAATAAACTTTTACGAAAACGAGTTTAATTGCAGTCGCCCTTTTGTACCGGCTCGTTTCACGATATAGGAAAATATTTTGGAGTGTTCTAATTAACGCATCGATTTGTACGAGAAATACCGCTAAGCCGAAGGATCAATACGAACTTTTGCCTTCGCTTTTCTCTCTCTCTCTCTCTCTCTCTCTCTCGACGAAATTCATGCTGATTTTTCATCGCTTCTTTCGCCTTAAATTGGTCTCTCCGAGAGGATTTCAAAACGGGCCGATTTCCATGAACGATTCTGTGATAGAAATTAGTTTACTCAAAAGGAAAGGATATATTATAAGCGAAAGATGTGAAAGCGATGTTGAAAGAGAAGAATTTAGAGGGTTTGACCAAGTCGTAAGTCATATTAATTCTTAATTTCTTAATTTCAAGTCGGCCGTTAACTATCACGTCAAAGAGGTCTCAACGGCGTAACTACTTCCACGTTCTCCTTGCGTCTTTCCTATCCCTTAGCCAGCCATTTCCTTCCTCCATTGCATCGACCATCGAAGGAAGGAAGTTGGAAGTTGAAAGCGAGCGCAATTAAGCTCTCAGTCTTTGGGGATCCATTCATTTTTCAAGTAACGTTCTCGGACACCCTCATCTAAGTTTTAAATCGCGTGCAACCCTCGGTCTCGATATGCCGCGAAAAAACTCGATGGTCGCTCGAGGAAACGAAGGGTTGGTTCGTCAATTTATCGAATCTACGACTAACTACCGATGTTACGTATGATATATAAAATGTCATTTGTTTTTTCACAGAAAAATTTTGTCCAGGCGGCGATAACGAACCCGAATCTCGAATAAAAGAGGCGGACCACATTTAAGATCACGTAGAAAATACTCACTCCGTGAGTATCCAAGGAACCACGCTATTCTTCTAATGCAATAAGATCGGGAAACGATAGACTCTACTCGAGATACAAAAGCTTGGACTACGAAGTTACGTCCGTCTGGCGGTAGCAGATACGAAGATAAGATTTCTTTCTTACGACGGAACTTGACGGATCAAATAAATGTAACACACTTACCGGCAGTACCATCTAGTTTTATTCGACTAACCGGAGAGTTTCACGAGTTTACCGGAGAGGAATCTTACGCCCTCTCTTTCTTTTTCTCTCTCGCTTTTTGTTTTTTTCTGTTTCCCATCCTTCGATGTATCTCTCAACCCTCTACCAGTCGAAAGAAGATGAGTATCGAGAGGTAGAAAGAGATCTCGACCGGGAGAATCCGGGATACGATATAAGATTACGAACGGGATCTCGATGGTGAAATCTTCCATATGTATATATCTGTGTGTATATGTGTATGTGAGCGTTACATATAAGCTGTGGGATGTTTCTTCATCTGTGTTTACATCCTTCTTCCGATATATACGCGTTCGTTGTATGTGCCATGTGCTTCATTCGTAGGAATTGAAGCCTGAAATGGCTTCATGCGGGTATGTGTGTGTGCGTGAAACGTGCCCTGATCGTATCTTCAGATATGGGTCAGACACGGGAAGGCCAACTCGACCCACTACACAAGCCGGAAATTCTGCATTCAATACCAGACGAGACTTTTGGTACAAAACGAAAGAGTGAAGAGAGTCGGGAAAGAGAGGGACAAAGAAATGAGAAGAGAGAGAGAGAGAGAGAGAGAGAGAGAGACAGAGAGACTGCGGTGATTTAAGCCGGAGATAGCAACCACGTTCCGATATCTCAAATCCATTTTTGGCTCAAGCTACAATCGATAGAGAAACATACTTTTCTTCCTCTTTTTCCTCTCTTCTTTCTCATCTCATAATTCTCTCTCCTTTCTTTGCCTTCTTTCGTTCGACCCTTTTGCGAAATTGCTTCGAGTGTCACCTGAGAGTTAAAAGTAACCACGAAGCAAATCGTAGAAATCAAGTTTCCCGATAAATTATTTCACTGGTGTATTTCAAGCGAATAGCTACGTTTGCCTTGTCATGCAACGATAGCAGTTTCGAGTTTCGTCGTACTATTTCCATCGTGGGAATCTGGACTTCTGTCAATGATAAACGATATCGAGGCCGTCGAATGCTTATCCTTCATCAGCTATGCGTTCGCTGTCTAAGAAACTATAACGATGATTATAGAAAGCGATTTCAAAGCACGACCGTAATTCTCGATGGTGATCGCTGATATTCGTGGTAAAGAGAGTTTAATCGATTAATTTCTTCTTCACGTGCCGTTTTATTTTCTTTTCAAACTTCTAAAAGAACGAATCGAGGCCAGAAAAGTTTCGCTTCTATCAGCGCTATTTAGGAAACATGCCATTAGTTTTATTAGCGAGCATTGATCGTTATTAATTGGCCAAAAGTCATTCGTACCAACTGTTCACGAATCGAAGCCAAGGTCATAAAACGCATAAACACGGTTAATGATATGCCTTGAAAGTGACATTGCAATGAATCACATGAGTGTTGTTACCGGTCGAACGACAGTCCTTCTCGAAAAGTTCACACAATAACGCGTAATCGTTTCTATAGTGTCATGAGTCGATAGAGTCTAATTAGCAAAGATGCTCGTCTCAGGTGGCCTCTTCCAACAACTCCTCATCGCTTACCAAGAAATGGAGTACCGTCTCGAGCACTCGAGATTCTCCGTAGGATTTCAAAAGGAAGTTTATGATGCTCAGGTTAATGTTTGGTCCAACCCTGTGTTATAAGATGCAAATCGGCGAAAAGGTGGAGAAACTTCAAGGTCGAACTATCGCCTATCGATTCCATGTTCCAGCTCCGTTGAATTGCCATACTTAATAGTTGAAATTAATATCCCGAGTTTGTAGCACTCACTTTGCTTCAAAATCGCTTTTTGAACTTCGATGTATTTCGCCTGAAATATCCTGTCGTAATCTTCGGAATAATAATACGAAGGATTCTCCATGTCGGCCACAGAGTCAAGTGCTTTCGTTCGTAGAAATCGCTCGAAGCATGAATCGGAGCGAGTCGACTCGTGCATATCAATCGTTAAACTTTACCTCGAACGATAACGAAGAACAGCGATATATTCTTCGCACGCAGACCAATGCTCGAGAGGTACAATTATAAACACCCAAGAGTAGCAATTTATAAACAGAACGAATGAAAAGTTTTTTGTATTTCACCGATGAATAGGTCAACTCGATTTAGGATGATGACGCGATGAATCTATAAATACCATCTAATCTTTATGAAATAAGAATAAATCCATTTTCTTAACCTCTGAGCTAATGGAACAAAAAATTCAGACGGTAAGAATAAGAGTTCGAAATTTTTGATGTGCTATACACGATGGTAACATAAACATTTTATTCGTTACTGAAAATGATCGATCAACTCTCGGATGTATTTCTTTCTCTCGTTATCGATTTTCTTCTAATACGCGTATAAAAATTGGAGAAAATATTCTTAATTGTCTACTTGTTTAAAGTTATATCCTCGATAAATAATTATAATTTTAATAATCATTATTGAATTGATAACGGAAGAACAATCGATTATACAAGAAAGAAAGATGCGAAACCTTTTTCCGCACTCGTATTATTATTTCTCGCTGCGTATCTGCGATAGAGAATGGAAAGAAAAAATAAAATCGCAAATGGCGTCACGATGAAACCGATCATTCAAGAATATAATAAACGACGCAAAGTTCGATGAATAGTAACGACGTCGGTCCGGTTATGTCCGTCGAATTCGATGCGTTTTGTTCGACGTTTGGAAATCGGCCGGGTGGCAGCGCAGGAAGCCCTCGAATAACCGAAAATAGAGAAACGTTCGCGAGTGTTTGCACGGTGGTCGCTCATATATTCAGCTCGTTTCCAGGCCTCCTGACGAAAATATAAACACAGTTCGATCGAACCGAGTTTCGTGACAATCGTTATCCGTAATGCTAGGTCAAAGCAGCAAAAGAAAAAGCTAGATATATAGATAATTCAAACGCGTACAGAATACGACGTAACTATGACATATACTAAAAACTTTGATGAGCAAACGTAACGCGTCGTTTTACGAATGATAACGTAGCGTGATACCGATGTAACGCGTTTTGACATCCTGGGGGATGCATCCACGTATAGTGTAAATTTACTGAAAATCGAGCCAATCTATCGATTCGATCGCCGATCACGATAAAAATGACGTATCTATCTGCGTACACATATGTATACAAGAGAACTGTATAATCGCGTTTGACGGACAAGGTCTATCTGGCTACTCACCGGACCGAACTGCTCGAAATAATTTTTGACGTCCTCCAGCGTCGTCGGTGCCGATAGCCCACCGACGAATATCTTCTTTGTCCTCGTCACCATCTGTAACGCGAGAAACATGTTGGATTACATTTAAAAGCCTTTCGAGATATATTCCTTAATATGTGTATATACACATATTTACGAATGATAAAAGAACGACAATAATAAAGGCGTCGTAATATAACCAGAATATTCGACGAAAGAGAGGGGAAGTAGAGTAGAGAAAATAGCTTGAAAAATGGTCCATTCGTGGTAAAGAAATTGATAAGGGTCGGATAAGTCCGCATATATATTGTCGACCAGTTGCTAGCGACCAGATCGATCACTGGATTCAAGGGAATATATGACCGTGTACGCACTTGGTCTCAGAAAAACACGGACGATCCGCTACAACCAGTGAAATACATTGAATCAGAAGCACGCATTCGCACTATAAATAATCTTTTTGGAGACCAGATACTGGCGAAGGTAGTCTTCAAGAGGCTTCAAGATACAAACATCTTAACTGCTTATGCAGAAACTCGCTACTGAAATCATATATTACGTTATTGACGAATTGGAATCGCCGAGTTCGGTAGCCTAGTTTTTTGGTCTCTCGTTTCGACCTGGTCACCGGCGACTGGTCGATAGTGCGCACGCAGCCTAAATATCATCTACGTCATTGCACGTTACCAGTTACGTTCGTTACTAACAATAAGCACTTGAAAAATTTAAGCTCTGTGATAAATTTTAATACGGATTACTGCTTTCAAATTATAGAACGTAGCACCAGCAGCAGTAACATCACAAAAATATCGTTTGGCAAAGATTGCTAAACGATACGTAAAATGGGAAATATAGGGCATGAAAGGTCATGATCAAAGGAAGGGTGGAGTGAGAAAAGGAAAAACGTGTGGGTGGTCCTCGCAATGACAAAGTTCTTCTTCTCTCTTTTTCATCCCCATTTTCTATTCTTTTCTAGCATGAATAGTAGGAGCTTTCTACTCGTTTACGTACGTATCTATGTATCTATGTACATATAGATATATTATACAACATAAAATGGAAAGAAAAAGAGAAAAAGTGCGTTGCAAGGAATAAACGAAGACAACTTTCACGTCGAAAGATTTCCAAAGATTAGGAACTATATTGTGAAATTGTATTAAAACGGATTGACTGGGCATATACCTTCTTTTTCATAGAAAAGTAAACTGGCAATGTCACGATACTCTTTGATTATATGCGGTTATCTATTTCGAGGTTTCTTGTTAAGATACCGCTCACTGCATTATATCATCGGGTCCGTTATTGAACGGAAGACTACAATACGTGGGTGTGGGCGAGAAAAAGCAGGAATGTAAAGAAAAGATAGAGACGGAAAGAAAGAAAGAAAGAAAGAGAGATTGAGATACGTTGGAGAGAGTACGGGAGAATACGTTAAGTGAATTGAATGTACGTACAGTCCGGTCGAGTGGCTGCATTATGAAATAATGGAATGAAAGCGACTCCTTGATCCTCCGGAACGAGATGAATCAATTGCAAGAAAGTGAATTAATACAAAAATCTTGGAAGGGGACGGAGATGAGGAAAAGATGGAAATGCAAAGCGCTCTCTCGGGCTCTCGCTCACGAAGCTTACAAAGGGAAAGAGAGAAAGACATAGAGAAAAATGGCGAGTTGGTACACTTAATTCTTAGAATCTTGATAATGCGATCGTATCGCAATAGAGTTCGAAATACGACGAAAGAAAGAAAGCAAAGAAAGATAAAGAGAAGAGCGGAACGTTTTACAGTTTCGAGACTCGTGCGGTTAATGACGAGAGAGCGAAGGGAAGAGGAAGAAAGAGAAATAAAGGTAAGGAAAGAGGCTGATCTCCAAAGAAGGAGAATTAGATTTTAAGTAGAAGGAGGAAAGGTAAGAAAGGAAGAGAGGAAATAAAAGTGGGAGGGAGAGGAAGAAGTAGAGTAAAGCTAAATATGGGGAAAGAAGGTAGAAGAGGTAAACTTGGGCAATTTCAGTGATGGCTGGGCTTAGACCTCTCTATATCCGGTGAGTAACGCAAAGTCTCGGACGCACGTCCTTCCACCTCTGCATTCCTGAATCCAAGTTACTTCCACCTTTCTGAGCCCACTCTATCTCTTCGCTCTCGCTATCTCTATCTCTTTTTCCTCCATCCCTTCGGATGGTTGTTCCTGATGCCGCTCGTTCTCGCTTGCTCATTTCACAGGAGGAATAGAAAGGAGGGAGAGCTACTGAGTACTCGTGAGCTCATCCGAGAGGGATCGGCTAATCAGCAAAATGTATAAAGTCTCGGGGATGAAAATAAAATGGTCGGATCTCGAAAATTAAATAAACGACTTGGCCCGATTTCGTCGACGAAAAGCTCGCTTTCTATTTCTCTTTCTCCTTATAAAAGGAAGATCTTATGGAGGGAGAGAGCGAGGGGGGCGAGAGGGAGGAAGGGAGAGGGAGAGGAAAAAGAAAAAGAGAAAGGAGAGAAAGAAACATAGAGAAAAGAGGAAAGCACTTATTCGAATGAAGCTAACCACAGTCCGCTCCAGTCTTCACCCTCCTTCTCCTCCACAGCGGCCTCGAAAGTGGCGAGAGAAGAAATTCAAGTTCGTTGGTATCCCTGACACAGACGAACAAGTTTCGGCCTAAGAAATGGGGCCCAGTGCTCGCTCGGAATAACGTTGAAATTTTATTACGCTCCATCGCTCGGAAAACCGCCGTGGACTCGACTGCTAGGCAGCGCTTCTTAATGAGCGCATTGTCGTGCAAACGAGACTTACTTCGAAAGGGACTGCTTCGAAGACTAAAAAAAGAAAGACGAACAGAAAGAAGAGAAATAAAGAAAAGAAACGAAAAGAAGATATAACGAGAAAGAAAGACGTTCGCTTCTCCTCCGCGAAAACTCTTTTTTGATTGCTCGCGAAAAACTGTGAGATTTCTCTCGCGCGTTGGGTCTCTGATTCGTCGCTGATTTCTTTGAAGATGAAATAAGAGATAGAAAAAAGTAAAAGAGAAGAAGAAAGTGTAAGTGGCGATCTCAATGAACGCTCGGAATGTTTTACGAAGGTAACAAAAGAATTCGAATTTCAAGCAGCGAGAGAATATTTCTCGACGTTCCTCGCAAAACGGCCACTGCCGAAGAATAAGGTGAAAAATATAAGTCGTGGACGACGCGTCGCGAATGCAAGAGTGGGGAGAGGAGAACTGAAATAGTCGTTAGCGAAGATAAGAGCGGATACCGTCGGAATGGTAATGGAAACTTGGAAAGTTCCACTTATTATGCCGTAGCATTATGTAAATACCGGAAGGCTATTACGATTTTACAACTTACTGGGAGTGGCTTTACAGTTTCATCGCTCGGCCCATCTCTTTTCCTTCTTTCTCTTTTACCGTAACGTAATAGAATGTATATGCACTATAGCAGTGATGACGAATCTTTTTTGGCGATTGAATCGAATAAAACATTTTGTATTTACAAGTCGTAGATCAAATACTTCAACTGAACAATTTAAAAAACAAAAATAAATCCTGTGTTTAATTTATAATCAATCTATGACAACAAGAGAAGATATAAAATCAAAATTGAATAATGTAATTATTTTATAATTATTTTATTTATTAATTCTGTAATTATTTCTTTTAATTATTTTATTTAAAACAGCGAATGCGAAATTTGCTTTTGAAATAATATTTTTTCTATATTAGGGTTATGAGATTGTAAGCCATTAATTTTAAACATGCTGGACTCATTTCCTTTCTGAGTACATTTCTTTTCAACGATTTTTTGATTCATTAAAGAAAATAATCGTTTCCAAAAACATGTCGATGCAAACGTAATTAATATAGCATTTGATATTTTTTATTTTAAGATTTTATTAAAAATGAAATATAGATAAATAACAATATTTTACTAATCTGGTAAATAATTTTAAAGTTTTTTTGAGTTTTGCAAAGATTTAGAGTATCTATTTTTTTTAATAATCTATAAAACTTTATGAATATTCATGGGTCACTTAAACTTCCCATACGAGTCACAGAGTGATCCACGGGTCACGGGTTCGTCGTTGCTGCACTATACTATATCTGCTCACTTCACCGTACTCTCTTTTAACAAAAATGAAATAGGGCTATTAGAAAGAATATAAGTGAGACCACATTTTTTAAAGTAATCTCTCTCTCTCTTCTTCTTTTTCCCTCCAGTCGTTCTTAAATGAAGGAAAAAGATTTGCAAGAAAAACATCGATTTCAAATAAAAAAAAATCGACGATCTTACGAAAATTAATAACTCTACGTTTGAATTTTGACTTTAAAAAATCTTTCTTATTTAAAAAACAAACTTTTACATTTATAATAATAAGATTATAATTAATCTATACTTTTGATATTAATTACAGAATTATAATGCTGTCAAAGTAGGAAAAAACGAAATAAATATTGGAATAAACGTTCGCACAAGGGATTGTGTCCGCTCCCATTGAATCTGTTCTCTTCAGCACAGAAATAGTTACACCGAATGGCAAAGAGAAAGCTTTACTTGTTCGTAATTTGTAAATATTTAATCGAGTGTTATATTTCGCACTGATGAAATATTTCAAACCGAACTTAATATGTAAATATACATGTAATTGTTAAAAATAAATATAAATATATAAATAAATATATATATGTATACATATAAGTATACTTGGCGATAACTTTCTTATCGCTAGGAAAAGGGCTTTCATAAGATCTCTTATTTTCTTCACTGTTCTCTTGATAAAGAAATATTATATCGAAAGAAGCACAGATATAATTATATGCTTAAAAATAGTAACCCTGTTCACTTTGTAAGAAAATTTGTCCGTTGGTTTCAATAGTAAAATAAATTTGTTAGATGATATAAATTACTTAATATTTCTTTTGAAATAATTTCGCTTATTTTTGTATATCGCAAAAAGGAAAGGGAAGAGAAAAATATATAAATCCGAAGAGAAGGAAGAATAAAATGATCCGATCGGAACATTACAAACTTTACACAAATAAATAATTAGTGATTAATGACGCAAGAGACGGTAACGAATCGTTTAGAGAACATTGGAGATAAGATCACAAATACCGAAGAAAAGAATGGACGTGAAAAAGTAGAGCAAAAGAGCAAAAGACACGAAAAGCAGCAAATCATCGAAGGGTTATATGCTTCAATATAGATATACATGTAGATATACGAGTATATCCTAGCAGCTACTTTTCTGTCTATCATCGTCTACTTTTTTCCATGTATATCGGTATATCCTTCGAATAAGGGCCCAATCCAGGGTACATTCTTATCCCTTTGACCTCCATACACGACAATGCAAAATTATCCAGTCCCTCGACGTTTTATCCTCCTAATGCCTCTATCTCTTTTTCAACCTCACTTTCTCTCTCTCTCTCTCTCTCTTTTTCCATCCCTCGTTCGTTCGAGCTCCATTAGAATATCAAAGATCGCTCCTTCTAAAATGATTTTGAGCGGACACGTATTAATCTTTCAAGCTTTATAAGGCACCCTTCTTTCGACGCTAGTGCCGTTAAAAGCGGCACTCGAGCGTGTTTCGAGTCTGGAAAGCTTGCGAAGAAATTACCGGAATTACTTTTAACCCGACGATAGCGTTTCGATCCACCTTCAGTCGTCAATCATTTGCAAACAGATCGCTCCTTTCGGACAGTCAGTTTTATTTTTTCGATCCTTTCGTGATAGGCGGAATTGATATGTTACTATTCCATTGTAACTTTGTACATATTTCAACAATAATAACAAGGAACGAAACTGCAATATGTAAAAATAATTAATAATAATTAATGGGATAAGATAAGGCAAAACGCCAAAAATTAAAATAAAATGAGATATTTTCTTTTTTGAATTTATTGATTCAAATCTGTGAGCATACTTACTTCGACTTACGGACAAGGTCACCCAGAGAATACGAAAAACCCTTGACAAAAGAATATCAAACGCAGCCTAAATTCTTTGAGATAGTCCGGTAATCTAGCACAGATAAAAGAATATCTCCGTCGCTAAGCTTTTCGTCCGAAATTCGACAATAAGTCTAAAAATACAATATAGATTGAAGTATCGACGCACATGAAGGTAGATAGAACCACGATTATGCGAAAAAGTGAAAAAATAAAAATGTAGACGAATTCGATAAACAAAGAAAGATCCCTTAATATTAACACAAAGATTGAGGAAAAAAAGAACCTCGAAGCTATCAGTATTCTGTCAAGTTTCACAGAATTGAGGAGAAATCGGAACAATTTTTCTTCGCAGAAACATTTTACAAATTTAAGTCAATGGCTATAAATAATGAAGGAAGTGTCCAAATGCAAGGTTAAGAGCAGAAGAGAAAGAGAGCGAGAGAGAGAGAGAGAGAGAGAGAGGGAGGGAGAGAGAGAGAGAGAGAGAGAGAGAGAGAGAGAAAGGTGGAGGTTATCAGTAACCGGAGCGCTAAGGCGCTCAACGTTACTGAGTGGCTCAGCATCGCTATCGCACTGTCCAGTCCTGATCCTGGCTCGTTCTCCTCACGGATTCAACGTTCATGCCCGATATCGCATACGTACATACGTATCCGAAATGCCTATGACTACACATACACATACACGAGATACGTACACGTATTTTAGCAAATTATTCGTACTATATGGGTCGTTCTCACTGAGGACTTTCGCAAATTCTCCTTTCCTCAGTAGTCTCTCAGTCTTTCTCTTTCTCTTTTTTTCTCTCTCTCTTTCTCTCTCTTTCTCTTTCTCTCTCTCTCTCTCTCTCTCTCTCTCTCTATATATATATATATATATATATATATATATATATATATATACATGGACACACATACACACACACACAATGTAAAGTTACATCAAAGCTTCTTTTATGAAACTTTTCGTGCGATCATAAGCCCGTGAAAGCTTAATGATTTAGTCGAAATGATCTTGCAGCATCTAGAGATCCCAATCCAACGGGACAGTAAAATAATGAACGTCGAGTGATGTAAAATCGTTTCTAAAGAATCTTTCTCATTCGATTTTTTTATATACACACATAAATACATATGTGCGAAGAAGTGTTCACATACGCGTTAAAATCTATAAATGTCCGGGAGAAAAGTAGGCTGTTAATAGTGTTCGGGAAGAAAAGTAAGCTGTTAATAGCACTCGCAAGAATAGCGGCAAGAAAAGAACCGATCTTGTTCCCATACTGGTATGTATATAATGTGTTCGGCTGTGCTCGACTCGACCAGCCATTGTCGAATATAATTTCACGTTCCTGAATTTCAGCCGTTTTGTCCAAGAATGTACTTCTGTTCGTAATGACACTAAAGGACACGCGCGTGGGGGTATAATGGAACGCTCGTAACGTAATAATGAATTGCTGCAAATGCCGTACCGATGCGATATGAGAGAGCCACGAAATGTTTACACGATTTTCACATTTTCACTACAACTAAAGAGAATCGTAAAAATTTGGTTTCAAAAATTTCATTGCACAGGAAAGATATAACAATAATTAATAACCATTGCATTAGGGAAACTTGTTAATTCCGATCAGAAGAAACGAAAAGTTAGCAAAAATGATTCGGTATTGAAATCTCCTTTAAAATGTGATCCGTTTTGTGAATCGCCATTACGATTCTCGATGGCGTCATATGTTCTTTCGAGATAGGTTTTTGATTCGAATAAACTTTTCACAATGGACCGCCCACTCTCTTTTACCGTCACATCTTCCATTCGTTCCTTTTCTTCTGTTTTTTCTATCTTTCTCTCCTATATCTCGCCTGTTAAATTTCGGTCAAGGATTGACGAGGGTAAGAAAGGTAGGTTTATGGCGAAGCCGAACAACTTTTCAAACTGTTTGAAGAAAATCTGAGTTTTTCAATCGATGCCTTCCTATTTCTATCTATCACGGAAACGTGACGGTACCACTGATGCAAACAAAATTCAATCAGGCTCGTTCAGCGATGTGAAAAGGTTGACCTCCTTGGCGAGGAGCTGAACTTTCATATCGCGATAGCGAACGCTAAGACATCGAGAGCCTCTCCGAACACGAAATTAGATTTAATAATCCAAGAATTCAAAAGTCATATCTTCATATAGACCTAAATCCGATCCATTTTGGTTTTTAGTAGCCTCGATCGATCACTCGTCGTCCGCTGTTCCGTCTTAAATTGTTTGAATTGCGACTTTACTGGATTATGAGGAAATCTATCATCGCTCTCCGATCCAGTACTAATCCTCCTTCCCACTCTATCTCTTCCTCGATTGTCACTGATAGTCGAATCTCACCCAATTATGTCCATGTCTCTACAAACGCATTCTCGAGTTTTTCCGACATAGCCCTCCGATTTCTTCCGCCTATAAAGTTTCGCATTTTCGAAGAAAATTCCCTTAATCCTTGTCTCGCGTATAACTCGCAAAAATGAGTTAGGTCCGCGGTAGAAGGTTCCGAGATATATCTCGATCCTCTACTTTGAAGATCCGATACTTTCCTTATGTACTTCCATTCTCGTACGAAATCGCGTCATCGTTCGCCCTCAAATGTACCTTTTTCTCTTTTCTCAAACTTCCTCATAACGAGCCGACGACAACAAACGAGCTGAAAAAGAAGTCCGCTCACCTACGTGACAGTAATAACAAGATGAGAAAATTCTACGAGTTCGAGTCGACGTACCGTAATAATATATTTTACAGCGTATGTACAATAAACTTTTTTCCTTCGCAACCACAACGAGATGGGCTCGCTTTGTTGGATCATAAAGGAAAAGATCTTACCTCTAGTCAGGTCCTATTCTTACGAGATTCGAACGAGCCAACGACACGATACCTTTCTACGACTTCCGGCTTGTATGCGCGCGATCTCTCTTCCTACATTTATTGATCCTGTGGCATCAAACATTTACAAGAGTCGCTCTTTGAACGAGAAGATGAAAGCATCGACGTCTGACAGTGTACGTGTGGCTTAAGCACGATGCTCTATTTTTACTCTCTGCCTTTGATGCACATTATCACAACCGGTTTTTATTCAGACACGACTAAAATACTCCGTTGCGCTTTGGTTTTCATGTCTGCACTGTCTGTCTGTCTGTTTATCCGGCTGTTTCTACTAGAACGTTGTGTCGACGCTGCGGTGTTTCTTTCCTGCACCTTCGTCGTATGGAAATTCTTTTCTTCCAATTCTACGTTTTTCTCGATTGAAGTTTTTTATTTTTAGATACAAACGTCTCGTTTACTTCGATACAACTCGAACACGAAACTTTTGTCAAAATATTTTAAGCACGTTGGAAAGAAAGAAAGCAAGATTTCCCCATGCTCAATTCTCGCAAGTATTACGCCGTAAAACAGATTGCCGAATCTCCTTCAAGTTGTCATCACGGCTACTTTTTACATCTATATTCACATTCATCAGATTTTGACGATGATTGTAAAATGTCCATTGCTAAGTATCTATTACCGATTCTTTTTTTAGAGAGATGATCGCAATAATTATACGAGTGAGTCTATATATTAATTCTATATTACTCGAGATAGATTAGACTATTTACGATTAAAAAAGAAAACGAAATTATTAAAACAATCAATCGATGCTCGATGAAATCATAACGAAAAAGAACGAACGAATGAATATAGTGTCGTCTGTAAATCAGAATGTCAACCTATGATTACGATTTTAAGTATTACCTTGGAAAAAAACCATGAATCACGAATATATTCCCGCCTTTTTCCCCTTCGAATGCTATTACGAGGAGAAAGAGTAGCAAGAATACATAATGCCGTAATATTGACTAGTTTTTATTGCGGGTCTCGCTTAACTCCATTAGGGAAATGCGTTTACGCGGAAATATGCTTTCATCGCGTTTCCATTCATATCTACTGTTTCGTCGTGATCGTTCGCCGTGGAAGTTCGCAGTGCGGCGCTTCGCGTAAATAGAATTTCTTTTGAGTGGAAAAATTGCCACCACAAGGTCGTACGCTACCGGGAGAGGTTTGAAAAGCTTTCCTGAAAAATTGATCGATTGTGACTTCAACCATTTTACTTATGCGTATCCATGTTATATGTGAATGTGTGTATGTGAACCTACATCTTTTTAAATGATTGTACCCTTTTTGAGATCGCTACTTCTCTAAGAGATCGCTGCTACGCTTCTCTTCTTCGAGCAAGGGAAGAGGAAGAAATGAATGAAAAAGAGAGAGAGAGAGAGAGAGAGAGAGAGAGAGAGAGAAGACGAAGGGAACGTAGTTGTAAGAGAATATAGATAATCACGTATCTAAACTGTTCGAGCACGTACAAATTCAATAGCGACCTGAACTCGATTACGCCGACATCGTGCTAGCACATTTACAGACACATTCGCAGACGTTTGTCCCACCGCGGAAGAGGATGAGTAGAACGTAAAGGTACCATTGTGATACTTCCCCATTCAATCCTCGACAACAGAAACACTATTACGGCCCACTCGCATTGCTGCCAATTAAAATGTAAACCAGCTCTCGAATGGCATTGGCGGCTCACCGTCGTCACGATATACCACCTATTTCGAGGCGAACGTTGCTGCTCGACGAAGAAGCTCCTTCGCGCGAAATCTTCATCCCGTTAAAATATGTAGGTAAGTATATTTGCCCCGAATACTTGGCGCAACCACCGTTAATTCGATTCGGTCACGCGAATGTCTATTAACGCTTGATCAAGCAGAAACACGAATGGAGACGATTTCGGTGATATTTGGAACGTAATATATTTGACATAAAGAATATTCTCGCACATTTTCGGAAATAGAGAGAGAAAGAGAGAGAAAAAGAGAGAGAGAAGGGCAAGGAGAGAAAAGAAAGGGAGGATTGGATGAATGAAAAGAAAGAGTGTGAACGTGCGCACGTACATCGACGAGGCTTCGTTGAAGTAAAAACCGATGCTCCATATAACGCTCTTACGTACGGATACAATAATTGTTTTTCCGATAACTTTCATAATCGACAATAAATATTATTTTACTTTCCACCATTCTTTCTCTTTCTCTTTCTCTCGCTAGTCGAGAAAGAATAGTAAAAACGTGGTAACGATCGTAGAAGAAAAAGTTGCTCGAGCAAGAAATTTTGCGAAATTGTCGGAACGTAATCGCTTGGTTGCGATATTAAATCACTGCGAGCTATAATTCAAGTATTACGCCAAATACGAATCGTCCGGCAACTATGGCTGGATCATAAAGAACGAACTAGGGTAGCTTGGTGGACTATTGCTTTTACTTTGCATGGTAACGGGAGATTAATTAACGAAACGTGTACTCAATGAACGTGCCATCGATGTGTGCCGAATCAAGTTTGTATTCAGTGATGTAGAAACCTCAAACCTCTTCGCTTCTCTTCCTCCCTCTCTCTCTCTTTCTCTTTCCTGCTATTCTCAAACTTCTTCGCTTCCCTCCCTCTCTCTCTTCCCTGCTATTCTCAAACTTCTTCGCTTCCCTCCCTCTCTCTTTTCTGCTATTCTCAAATCTCTTTGCTTCTCTCTACCTCTCTCCCTCTCTTCCTCTTTCTTTCTCTCTCTCTTTCTCTCTCTCCTGCTATTCTCAAATCTATTCGCTTCTCCTTGTCTCTCTTTTTCCTGGTATCATAACAGTAGATGCTTATTATCGGTATTTTATAATACTTGTCGAGAAATCAGTATTATGGAATTAAATATTATAATTATTAATTATATAAAATATTATAATTATTAATTATGATTAATAAAATTAAATCACAACCGATGATTATAAATATGTTGATTCACGAAAAAAGAAGAAGAAATGTAAATAGAAAGAAAGATAAAAACAGAAATAAATATTGTTGAAATTGTAAAATCGAACGATAATAAAGTTCGACAATAAATTACGAAGAAAAGTTAAAATCACCATCATGATATTGGAAGGAAAAAGTGCCTTATTGGTCACGGAAAGTGTACGGAAACCAATCAAGTCGTTGTCAAAGGTATTGAAATCGTACTGGATGATACTCTCGACGATAAGATCTGGCTGATCTTACGATAGAAATGAGTCCATGCTCCTAGACCCAATTTCAAGAAATCCCGGAAAACTTTACGATTGCAGTTCAAGGTACTCAATGTTAAAAAATAAATATCGATCCGAATATGCAAATTCGACGTTATTCATTCTCAACCAAAGGCAGTCGTCCATTTGAGAGCAAAACTATCGCGAGAGTATGCTTTCGAGAGTATTTCTTGTCAGTATACACAGCATTTTAGGGTAATTATCTGAGAACGTGGTTTCAACTATCTGAGAACGATTGCGTTGTGATATATTCTCAAATGAAAACAAAGGAATGTTACTATAGGAGATCTCTCTCAGAAATAAGAATAAATTTCATATTCTGACAATGAGAGTAGCTATCGAAGAATAGCAGCTGCAAGAAAAGTACCTGCAAGAAAAGAATGGAAAAAATATGAGACCTTCGAATTAATAACAATATATGAAGTAAAAATTCAATATTGAAAAGATACTTTATTTCGCGTTTATTCAAAAACAATCAGCAAAACAGACGAACTTAGACCAGCATAACGAATCTTCAATGGACACGATTTTGAGAGTTCTGTCTGTCAGTAAACTCTTGACAAACGTGCTAGTAACTATCTGAGAGTATAAATTCTTAGAATTATTCTCAAATGAATAAAAAATTTAAAGGTACTCTCGAGAGCAACTATCACAAGAACTTTCAAGTGAACGTTTGTCTTAACTCACAAATCACTCTCCTCTATTTCAATCTCAATCGATTCAACAACCGATAGATGACAACCGGTCGAATTAAAAATTTGAGGCTTTATATTTACCAAATATCGGACTATTTCGATTATCAATTAACATTGAGCTCGTTGCGATAGGGAAAGGATAAACGATATAGATCAACGAAATTAAATTCATCACTGTGCATAATGACGCGATCCGACGACGCCGCTAATTAAATAATAACAGGTCGGGGATATACTTGAGTGCGTTAAATGTCGAATTTACGAACGCGGTGTATCGACAAAATTGCAGCGGCCAAGCGGAACGAAGCGTACACAGGTGCACCCAATCGAACGGTCGTTAAAATGAGAGAGCGAGAGAAAGAGAGAGAGAGAGAATGGGAAGCAGACACGGACAGAGAGAAGTTGGTAGGTAGACTACGAACTTCGTGCAAATTCGAGATAGAAGAGGGTTTGGGAAAACTTGTATCGGTCATTACACGTACGTGTGCCGTGGAAATTATAAATGCTAAATATCGGAAATGTTTCGCTCTGCCGATAAAATGGTCCGTGATCGTTAATGTTCCCTCGTTCTCTTTCTCTTATTCGCTTTCTCGCTCTCTCTCTCTCTCTCCCCCTTTTTCTCACTATCTCATTCTAGCCTTCTACACTTCTACCCTCTCCACCCTCGAACACCCAACTCATCCCATCGGAAGTCACTGCGATCGCTTCCCTGTAACATTGTTCATAATTACGTCACGATTCATATATGAACACATGAAACGATCACCCCACTAGTTTCGTCTTTGTTGTCGACGTCGTTAACTGTCACCGTTAATTAGCGACGTAACGAATTTTTTGATTCATGGGATTCTTCGGCGATCGGTTCGATGCGTGTTTCCTTTTTCCTTTTACTGTGCTCTTTCTGTCTCTCTTTCTCTCTTCCTTTCTCTCTCTCTCTCTCTTTCGCTCGCTCGCTCTCTTGCCTGCACTTTCTTTCTCCCTCTGGGATAAAGAGAGGAGGCGATCGTGCTATACAATTAAAGGAAAATCGTATTACGCTCGTTAGCCGGGCACAAGTGTGTTTGCGAGCACGTTGTCGTCGTCGTGCCGCGACTTTTACGATTAGAACGAGTAAAAAGGAAAAGTAAGTGCAAGCGGACATAGTTTCGCCAGGATGGAAAAAAAATGTTTTCAGACTCTCCGTGCACAAAATATGTAATACTTACGGTCTCTTAAATATAGAAGGGTGATTCATAAATCTAACTTTAAAAACTCATTCCAATTCCTCTGCTCGGCGCGTTGCAACCGCTTACAAACAGAAAAATTGATAATACTGTAAAACTCTTAGCGCTGAAAGTTAGTGCTGCCGGTAATATTTAGAACAAGCAACGAAATTCTATTTCTCGACAATCTAAATTACTTCAACGAGACTCTATCTATCTATCTATCTATCTATCTATCTATCTATCTACTTTCATCTCTCTCGATCGTTCCTTCTTTACGCGTAACTATCGTCGTTTATCTAACAAACAGGATAGTACACACATTTACTTGCGATGTCTTTTTCTCTATAGAATATATACGCGAGCGTACATTGTGTGGAAAAATTAGAGCGTGCTTTTCGACGAGAAAGAAAGAGAAAGAAGAGAACGGAAATCTGACGAGAGGTACAGTAAAGGCACGAATAGAAAATTCCAAGAAGGATTGCCTCTGTTTACATGAGAGCGCCAGACAAGAGGCAGGGAAGTTTGTTTGCCATAGTAGAAGACGCTTGACTCTCGTCTTGCGTCGCGTCTTCAACGAATCAATGTCATACATTTTGCGTTCCTCGTTCTTGATATAAGCTGAGAATTCTCTGTAAATAGGGAAATACGCAAAAAGATTATTTTGTTAAGATTTAAAGCAATAATCAAATTTAATGTCATGTCATTTCTCTTTCCAATAAAGTTAGAGACAGGTTAAATAAAATGGAACATTTGCGCAAGCTCATTTCCTGTCTCTAATATTAAAGGTACTAGAGAATATCGATGGTATTTTTACGATTCGTAGGATTAATTTAAATTTCCGACGAAAGCGCCTATTGGAAATATCCCCTTTATCCGGCAATCGATAAATGAAAAGAGAGTCACTTGATAGGATTTGTTCATAGAATTCTTTAGTACTGTAGGCAATGTGTCGCAGTTGGTTATACAGTATCGCGCGACTTGTTCCGGAGTGTTCCAGAGAGTAGAGATAGCGCGGGAAGCTAGCAGTCTTCTCGCCCTAGAATTAAAAGCGTTTCGATGTATACAGACCATGTTTCTCCCGAAATCGGTTACCTAATTCCCCTTCGATCGACGATACACCCTCTCCCTACTTCTTTTTTCGAACTCTTCGTTTCTATCCCCTTCGTGTAACCTCGTTTAACCCCATTTTTTCTCAAACGATTTTGACGAGAGAGAAAAGGGGACGGAAAAAAGTATAAGACTTTTGAAAGAGTCCACGAATCGTAAAATCTATAACCCTCGAGCTATTTTCTTATCGTCGACTTGTCGTCGTTGATATTTCGATTCAAACACAATCGTTTCTTTCCGTACTCAAATTTTCCTTTCAATTCCACTTTCTTCGTCCATCGATAAATCATCCATGTCGAGATATCTCGAAAATAAACGGAACAACAAAGCGAACTCATAGACATTTTCATTTTATTTTAACACCACCACTGTCGTCTTTCTCTTTCTCTGTGTATCTCTCTCGCTCCCTCTCTCTCTCTCTCTTTCTCTCTGTCTCTGTCTCTATCTCTGTCCTTACTCTTTCTTGAAACTCGTCTTTTTACCCAAGGCTACTATCAGGAGAGACCAGAAAATCCGCTTACCCCTTTCGCTATCGTCGAGCGGTAACGCAATGAGAAACTGAGTTCTTCCTGGTTTGGAAACTAAAGCCAGGCTCTACTGGTCCTGCCTCACAGCAGGGGAGAACGACATTGCGAGCTCGTCGCAATAGAAACTTCAGCATTTTACTTTAGACGGAACGAGGGTCGAGAGAAGAAGAGAGAAAGAGAAAGAGAGAGCTTTATACATTTCCGTAAGAAAAAGCAGGGAACAATCACCAGTTCTCTAGGATATATCGCTTCGGGGAACTTCAGGATGTACGACCCTTCACCACTACCTTCGCAAGCAACATCACCACTATCACTTCTACTTCTCGCGTGAAAAAGTTTGCAGGAGCTGCGGACCGAAGGCGGCGTTTTCCGCGTAACGATACATCTCGTGCTCCTCGTCGCTTAATCTAAACGCTACCCCGATATTCTCGTGGAAGTGTCTCGTTTATTTCTCATTTTAAAATAAAAAAAAGAAAAAGGAAAAAAGAAAAACAGAATAAAAGGCTAGAAAAAAAGAAGATAAGAGAAAAATTGAAGACGGAATTTACACGTAGACACTACATCTTTTTCCCGCTTTAGAAAAATACGATCCTCGATATTCGATCGAGCGTATCCTCTCGCGGTAAAAGAATTCGTGCAACGAATCCGATAAGAATTTCCTCCGACTCGAAGTAGTTCTTCGTTTCGAAGCAATTCCACGGAGAGCGAAGGTACCGAGAGTACTACTACGATTCGGCGACTGCGAGCTAAAACACCGATAGAGCTTTTCCGCTCGAGTAACTTTGATCTTTCGTTTAAAGAGGACAGAAGAGTGAGGAAAGGAGAAAGAGGGAGAAAGAGATAGGAAGATAAAGAAGTAAGAACGATACGCACAGCACGATAGCCAGACGCGAAACTATTCTTGCGGCTAGAGTGATTTCTAACAAATTGTGGGTCGACACTGTTGCCTCAGCGACCGATAGTCGTTTTTCTTCTGTCTTGAGATCGTTACAGAGTTAAAATGGAGTAGGAAAGAGAAAATGAGAGAAATAGAAAACTTTGAGTTAGCTTTACAAAAGACACAATTCGAGAATGAAATATCAAGAAAGAACGATAAACTGTACCTCCATTGAAATAAAAAGAAATCCTTTTCAGGATGTTTTATATGCGGTAAATGAGACAGCCAAGTCCGTGTCGAGATCAATACCGTTATAAATCAGGACGGAAGAATCCATCAGGAGTCAATTCTTGTACCAATACATGATTTTGGCAATGCTAACGAAATAATCATTCGTGTTTTGTCTACTTGGCTGCGGTGATTCCTGCAAGAACGATTTTTATGACGATCGAGCTTCGAAAACTTTATTCCAGATTGAAGAAAGGAAATATTTAAATAGTATGGTCCATTCGATTATATTACATTTTCTAAGGAAAAATGAAATTACGCTTCATTTTCAAAGTTGGAACATTCAAAATACAAAGTATGTGTGTCGAATTTATTTCAATATTTTGACCTATCTGAATCCACAGAAAGCAAAACTTTATGGCATGATAGAGAAAAAGAAACGAGATCGCCTGGGGGTGATACGTTTGTCAGGAGTAACAAAATCTACAGATCGAGAGATGCTCTCTGACGCGATAGAACGTCAGATACGGAGACGAAGCGACTGTATATGTATACGAGGGAGCTTTCGGTCAGTAAGCACCATTGTGAAAAATAAACGGTATATGGAGATAAAAGCGAGCCATATACGAAAAAGGCAAGAAGAATAAAAGAAGATATTGAGAGCAGACTATGGAAACACACACACACACACACAGAGAGAGAGAGAGAGAGAGAGAGGGGGAGGGGGAGAGGAAGAGAAAGAAAGAGTATACAGATATATTCGCGTACGGTTAACTCGTACGTGTGCGTGCATTTCCGCGCGACGTTCACCACCCCGTTTGATCCGCCGCCGTCCGACGGATGACGTTCAGGATCACGTTCCACCCACACACAAATCTCGAGCTAACTGACACACTCACACACATGCACTTGTATAATCACGCACACACAGACGAGTTGAAGCAAACCACCCACACGTATACGATCGCAATGACGCGCATAAAGAGAAACATATAGAAAGAAAGTGAGAGAAGAAAGATAGAAAAAGAGAATGGGATTTCCTCATTAAGAAAGAACTTCGAAGTGAAGAAGGAAGAAGAAGATAGAAGTCAGCGTACCTTCTCCGGGGTGATGAGCGGTGTGATGTACGTGGTGACCGCCGTTGTGTACACCTTTTGGTAACTTTTTTTGGACGATGCAGGTCACTCAGTACCGGCGCGCGTACCGAGTGCCGTGCGATCGGCGCGATGTTCTTCGCTTTCTCCTTAAAAGAGAAAGAGTCGGGCAGTGGGTAGACGCTTGTGGCTTCTTCAGCTTTCAATGCACGCTTACGATACTTGTCGTTCTTTCTCGACTTCGTTAAACCGATAACAATAGACCGAGTAACGAAGAGTAAGCGTTACTCCACAGGGATCTCTTAAAATTCACTGACTTCCTATTTCTTCCAATCTCGTCGTTTCTCGTCGACGACGGCTGTAGATTCGACGATGATTTCAAAATGGTCACCTGTGATCAAGCCGATCTATGATTTCCTTATAGGTGCGTGTGTACGTATACGATATAGCACTGTATCAGAACTGCCAACGACTACGACGATAACAATATCCCGGAGCACTTGACCGACGATCACGAATTTGCTCTTTCGTCGCGCGCGTTTACTGCCTCGTTTAGTCCTCTCGCGTGTCACTATTCGATGTATAAATCTTCTTGGCTGCAGCGATCTTCTCCCGTTGATGATCTCCCCGAAGATAAAGAGCCGAGGATGTAATCAAGGGTGCGCAGCGAGACGTGTGAGCAAGTAGAGAGAAAGAGAGGGAGAAAGAGATCGAATACGAGAGCAAGTGGGTGTGTGTATATGTACGTGTAAGAGAGAGAGAGGGAACGTAACGGGCACACGCAAAGCAACGGCAACGGCAACGTCCACGTCAACGGTAACGGTAACGGTAACTGTAACTGTAACAGGGAGGCAGGTGGTCGTCGTCGCGCTCCTCGTCGTCGTACGTCAGCTCGAATGTTGCACGCTGTGATGCCAAGAACGGAATGGGGCGACCGTGGAGGCCCGGGCAGTGGAATCGTAGCGAGGGGAAGCGAAGGGGAGTAGCGCGCGGCTCTGCTGGTAGGGAGCGTGCTACACTTTGCGCTCGAGAGGAGCACGAAAGCGAGGTGGTAGGAGACCGAGTAACCTTCCCTCTCTCTCTAGTCTCTTCCTCCATGCTTCTGTTACCCCTCCAGGCTGAGAGGTAACACGGTGCTACCCCTCCGAGACGCGCAGGCGCCCCCGGGGCGTTGTCGTTGTTCGACGGAGATAGTAACGCACGCCTCCTACCCTCTCACTTCCACACAAGAGAAAGATGGATGTTGAAAGACAGAGAGAGATTGAGAGATGGATAGAGAAAGAGAGGGAAAGGGAGTGAGAGGGAGAGAGGGAGGGAAGAAGGGAGGGACTCTCCTTCTCGCATACTTCCTTCCTTTGGCACAACGGCGGCACCCCGGCATCGACCGATTCTCCTCCCCGCGTTCTCCTCCACCCCGCGCCGACCCAACGGGAATGCTTAATGCCAGGAGAGAGAGAGCCTGACTGCCTGACTGCCTACGCCACGCCACGCTCGCTTGACGGCGGAATAGTAACGCCGCAGGGAAAGAGAAGGAGAGAAAGAGAGAGAAATAGAGAGAGAGAGAAGGAGAGAGAGAGAGAGAGAGAGAGAGAGAGAGAGAGAAAGGACTCTGGATCTCCCGACGGTGGGAGGTGGGGCTTCTGCTGCCGTTCCTGCTGCTGCTTCTACTGCTGTTGCTGCTGCTGTTGCTGCGTTACTGCTCGCGAGTCCCATCCCCATCTTCCTCTATCTTCTTCTTCTTCATCTCATCCTCCTCCTACCTCCTACGTCTACGACCAAACGCTCTGCATTTTCGGAGCATGGCTACTTGTTACGCCTTCACGATTTAACTTTCTGCCAATACGTCAAAAGAGGACTTACTTCAAGTCGGATTCAACGATTCATCGTCTGAAAAATGCTACTTTATTGAGATTCACCTTTAGTTTACGGTGTAAAAATTATGTTTACGAAGAATTGACTGAATTTCTTATAATTAAACATTGATTCTTGCATTTGAGGATAATTCTTTAGCAAAATCAAAATTAATTTGTTATTAACATCTTGCTAAAATGTAAAGCAAGTTCGTACTTATTTAATATTTCGACGACCCGTTACTGTCAAAGCGATTTAGTTATTGAGCGTTATCTCTGAAGGAGTACAAGTTCACGTTTAAGAACCGCCCCGGTCGGACCAATGTTGACCATTACTACTCCCGGCGGATCGTAAAGCCAGCTTCTTCATCGAGTTCCCTCCATGGCTGAAGGCCAACTATGCTTCTCTCTCTCTCTCTCTCTCTCTCTCTCTCGCTGTCTGCCTCTCTTCTATCTATCTAACCATTTATCTTTATCTACCTATCCGTCTATCCCGCTCACTCTTTCTCTTCGCTTCTCGTCTAGCAACTTAGTGTGAATGTATCCTATGCTTAACGTTGAAGGAAGAGAGTAAGCTAACGTAGAAAGATTTCATTGAGCTATAACGTGACTTGGCTTTCGTCCAACACTATGAACTTCACGCACACCCTCGCTATAATCATTACTCGTTTCTAAAAGAGAGATATGCATACACATTTGGGACGAAAAGAAACGAGTAAACGGAAAATAAAGAACTATGGATGCATAGAAATTTTTAAGTATAAATTCAGAGTATATCCTGGCAATTCTAATAAACGAGGAGAGCCACTTGCGAATGATGGAAAACAATATTTTATACTATTTGTAATATACAGTGCACAGTATACAGTACATTACATAATAGAACGAGTAAATAGTCGATATCGATGCAAATAAACAACCATCTTTGCGGTGCCACATTCTTTTCTCTAAAATCCACTGTACCTATAATTTTGTTCGCCGAGACATTTAATTCACGCCGGTAAAGAACATTTCCAGCAGATAATTCTTGGAGAATTTGTCGCGTCACATTTATATTCAACTATATCGCATAATGCCTACCATGACTCGATCTTATTAAAAGGCACCTTGCTTTTATAATGTGACACTAAGAGTGATCCTAGTGATAGCTATAGCATTGAGTCGTAATTGTAGGTCCGGTGGCGGTTAGAAGAAACGACAAGATGGCAGAGGTAAAAAGGAGAGCGAACCATTCCGCCGACGTATTCGGTATTTGGCTTAGATCCAAAACAAGACATTGAATGATCTTGGCGGGAAAACCGCACTGGCGCGTGTTCCTTCTATCGTGCGACAGGCGCGACTACACGACCAGAATCGTGGCAATGAGGTTGTAGATATCATTATATTGCATTCGCGAATGTTCCAATAAAATAAATAATTATGCGCTGTATTGCTGACATAATTTGATAAAAGAAGTTTTCAAAACAATCGTTCGTTATAAAATATTAAAAATATTAAATCCATCTATGGAATAATATCCGCGTATTAAGTACAATCATACAATTTGTTAAAACTTCATATGAAAAGAAAAAAGTAGGTTACATCGAGAGAACTGCATATTTCTACTTGACCCTTTAGTAGTTACAACCTCGTGAATACCTGAGTGCACGAAGGTTTCGGTGGTGAAATGGTGGTATATTTTGAGATTGGTCGATCCGTCGATGCAGAGATGGGTGTACTGTTTGTCCAACGAAGTCTAACTTCTTCTATAACGATGTGTTATCTCTCTTCGTACGCAGACGTTCGTTTCGTGGATGTTACTAGAGTGATTCTAGAGAACGGTCGCCATTTTCGAGCAAACAGATATGAAAGACGAAAATTATTTGGAATATCATTCACGTTAATTAAGACATTCACATTTATGTGTAAAAGTATTAGAGAATTTCGATTATAAAGTGTAAAGATTCTGACGAGATGCATAAACGAACTGATGTTATCTATAAACTGAAAATTGATAATGCGATTAGATGACATATTATTCATTGTGTTGGAGAATTGAGACGGCTGATATAATTAAGCTTCGATGATCTTATCGAAGCTGTTACAGCATTGACTGTTGGATGGACCACGGATGACACGTAATCATGGTATTGGCACGTAATTGAGTTATCGCTCTAAGAGACAGAGGGAGAACGAGCGACTGTCTTTCCTCGAGGGGTCTAACTGTCAGAATATATGTGCTCTGCGAATAACACATTAACTGAATTCAGTCGTTACACCGACTCATCTAAGATTATATCACTGTATCCGAATGTAACAACCATGGTCAATCACCCGGTAAATTGAAATAAAACGATATCAAAAACAGATTTTCAAAAACACATTTTTGTTAATTTTTAATATCTATCTTAAAACGTTGATAAAAAATAAATAAATCGGCAGTACTGTCAATAATTACGATAATCTAATAAGAATAATTTATTATTCTTCGATATTGAATAGGAGTCAAAATGCATGCGAGTTTTATATTGGCTCGATATTTTCCTTCTCACAAAATTGTCCTTTCTTTAAATGAAACTACAGCGAAAGTATGGTTTTGTGAACTCATAAGACTAGAATGTTCGAATTTCAATTTTCCTGTTGGATGAAGAAAGAAAAAGGAGAAGAAGAAGAAAAGAAGATAGGAAAGAAAGACTCCGGTTGGTTGAGCCACTCGCGAGCAAAACTGCTTTCAATGTTGACCCAGTTTTATCGTCTTAAGCTCGCGACGCTGCCGCCATCGCCTCGGACAGGACTATTTCGTTCGGTGATTTTCAACTTCTATATTCGTCTACCTTCGATATCGTTCATCCTAAACGCATACACCTAGCACGCATACCCAACACGCAAGCCTAGCCTCTTTTCACCTGTCTATCTTCCTCAAAAACACTGTTCGATATTTTCTTCTTTCCTTTTACTCCCTTTTCTTATTTACCCTCTGGCACTTTTTTTATTCCGCGGCAGACAAAGCGAATCGAAACTTATCTACGATATTAGACTCACCTTGTCGGCATGTTTTGTGGAAAAGAGGGATTTCGTTTCTACACCTACCTTCCTATTCACTTTGGATTTGTTTCCCTCGTCTTGTTTGGAAACTCTTTCGAGGTCAGGGAAAGAGAGTGAGCAAATAGGTGGGTAGAAAACGACGAAGTAGGGAAAAAGAGAGAAAGAGAGAGAAGGGGAAAAAGAGAGATAAAGAGAAAGGGAACGAAATGAAAGGGATAGGGAAGACGTGAGAGAACGCGAATACGAACAAGAACGAAGCGGACTAAGAAAATGAAGGTGGTTGGGGCCAATAGTTCAAATCACGCGAACCGTTGCTTCGTAATTAATAGAGCTCACGAAAAGAAAGCGCACAGCTATCAGCTGCTCTTTCAAGATCCTCTACGTAGCTACATCACGAGAGAGTTTTCCACGGTCCACAGTCTCAATACTTAACGTTCTGCTGGATATAAACATTAATCGAGGTCGACAGATGGTTTATGTAACCGAAGTTACTGCGCTTTTCCTTCTCACTGATGTGTAAAAATGATGCATGGTGGATTATTAATTCGTGCAACCTATCTGTAGAGTAATTATGATTGCAAGAATATATGAGATTTGTGGTTGCAACAATATCAACGCGATTTTCTCATTAATACCATTATGCTTGAAATATTGTTTACGGAAATAACAGAAAAATCTTAAAGCTTTATTTGATTCTGTCGTACAACATAATAGCACCCAGAAGTGGCCTTATATCCAACATTAGAAGAAAAGCTTGTATTTTCCAAGCATTTGTACACTCTTTCTTAGAAGAAAAGTAATACGACGGAAGAAGGAAGGATGTAAGAAAGAAAACGGTAGAGGAAAGAAGTCGAAAACGAGTTGGCCGTATGCTTGAAGTAAATCAAAGGAAAGAAATGAATTTTTATCGAAGAAAGGATCCGACTCCTCGGAAATCGGGGCCAGGTCTTATGCAACTCAAGGATAAATAAGGCGAAATCTGCGAAAGGCAGCGTGAGAAACAATACGGTGGCATAAGCCGTCGGACTTCCTCTCCTTTCCTTCCTATTTTCCATTTCCTCCTCGTTCCAGTACTCTGAAGTTATCCCTCGAGGTTCAAACGGTCTGTCGAATTTCTTAAATTTCTCTCTGCGCTGCTGTTCTCTCTCGGTGTCCATATTCTTTTCGTTTTCGGTCTCCACGTTCGTCCTTTATGATGTGATTAATGGTATTATTAGGAGGTAGAAAGAGAGAGAGAGAGAGAGAGAGAGAGAGAGAGAGAGATAGGAAGAGAGAGAGGGAGTGAGTATTCCTCAGTTTCCTTCTCCATGATGTCGAACGAAATGCTTGTTCCTACCTTTCCTCATCGACTTGAATACTCGTTGCTTAATGGTTCCTTGGACAATCCTTTGTTCACGTCTTTTCTATTATCCACGATTTCTTTCGCCTAAAAATACTTAAGTCGATTGTTACGTGACGATATTCGCGTGTTTATTATAATACGTGGAATTGTTTGCGAAACACGAACATCACGATATAATGATGAACGATAATGCTGCACAATTAAAAGGTAATCGATAGATAAGATTATGAATCATTGGCAACTTCATTAACGTGATCATCTAAATCTTCTTGCCTAAGTTTTTTATAATATATTACGTAGGGAAAAAAATGAATGAAAAACGAAAAAAGAATGGAATATTTTAATTATTCTGTTTCGTGTTCTGTTTTTGTTTATGAACGCTTGTTGAAATTTCTCAAAGTCTCTTTGTGTCCTCTCTCTTTCATTTATAAGACAGAACTAGGAGGATTCCTCATTTGGTTAAAGTTTACATTTTCGAATACAAGACTAATGAAACGTGCCGTAGAATCTGTCATATTCGAAAGCGTTGTAACTATAGTTGCGCCATCTCTATTTGTTCAGTGAGGGAAGAGGAAACGCCGGTAACTCCACGCAAACGTATAACGCAAGTACGTATACTCACAGTTGCTCTGCTCTCATTTCACGAAACTCCGTAACGACTGCCGGTCGTTACATAATGCGTTTCGCGATGCAATCGAATACGACCGATTAATACGCGATAAGTCGATTATTCCCGTAAATGCACTGATAAAATCTTCGTTCTAGATAAAAAACGATATTCGGAACGAGTTACAAAAAAACTCGTGGATTAGCGAACAACATGAAAACGATATCGACATTAAATTTTTTTACTTTCTTGAACAAAGTTTCTGTAACTGCGGGTCGCAAAGAGACGCATATAGGATCACGTGATTGAATGTAGAGGTCACGCAGAATTGTTTTAAAATGAATATCTTTATGATTTATTGTCAGTACATGTTTGATTTGTATACCTATTATTTTACATACCTATATTTAGTCGAGGTCGCTCGAAATAAAATTTTTTCGGGCAAAAAGGAGTCGTGAGTGGAAAAAGTTTAAAAAACCTTGCTCCAGTGTATACTGTTTCGGAGCTTCCTAAATGAGCAAAAATGTATTGTTGTGCATGATTAAATTAATTAAATGTATTTTCTCAAAGAACATCTTAGTGTAGATGTTAACGATGTCAAATTAGTTAACCTTCTGGAAATTCTCAGATAAACAATCTAGAGAGATTACCGATCCTTTCTATCCTTTCCTTGCGGTACACTCGTATTGCATTTTCTGGAACTACCTTAAACTTCGTTCTAACGAAAGCCGCTAACCGACTATCGCTTACCACCGCTTAAGTTTATCGTTGAGAACCGCGGGAAAATTACGAAATTACTCGCATAAGCGGATTTTGCTAAAGCGTTACGTCGACGATAAAATTAGTAGTAACTTCATAATAAGCGTAGCGTGACCTTAGTTTCAAAGTAGAGGTTGCTCTCACCATTGAGTATCATATAATGCTCATACCCGTCGCACGTAAGAGGATCACACACTCCGGTTTATGATATCTTTAAGAGAACGACCTAGCCGCGAAATCGTCTTGATACGTTTACGAGTAAAGTGAAACCCAGGTTGTACGAAACACAATGAGGCTAATGTTACGATCTTCTCGACGTTCCTTGATAATCACACTCGCGTTTGGGCATTATTACGAAGACTGAGTACATACGTATCTACCGTAATCGTCTTTTTTCGATAAAACTATCCAATCGTAGAGGAAGTAAACAACGTTTGTATTATAATGTATGTATGACGTAAGAATCGATATAAACGTTGAAAGAAAAACGAAAAAAATTCTCTTCTCTATTTTCTTCCTGTTTTTAGGATTCGTAGACCGATTCTTCGAAAACATTTTGATACAGTTTGTAGAAAAAGCAAATTTATAATAGAAAATTAAGAAAAAGAGGTATAAAACCAAGAAAAAAAGGAGAAAGAGAGAGAGAGAGAAATAAAAAAGAAAGATACCAAGTATAGAAACGAGGAACCTTTACGAGAGAATAATGAAACTGCCTAGTAATCTTAGAAGCCATGTACACCCCGTCCCACCTCGTCGTAGCAGTCAGTCGGGTTAAATGTCTTGAAATGGATATTTCTAGTGGTAGTAGGCGGTAGATTCGGATGCTCACCGCCGACGTAGAGAAGTTATTGCTTCGGATATTATCACGCTGGCTGCCTAAAGCTCTACGTGAATTTCGTGTCTCATCTGAAGTCAACCGCGTTGCTTACGACATTCGCAGTCGTAAGCAACGACTGCTAACTTACGACGTGCTATTTTACACGAAAAACGTAAGCCAAGGAAAGAAAATGCGCGAAGGGACTCTCGAAATATGTAGGTAGATCCACAACGATATTTATTGAATTTCACAAGAAACGCTTTTAATAGTCTTCAAACGAACTTTTTCGACTAAGTCGAAAACTGAAGATTCTCGACGAGCACGAGCTCGTTTACATCGAGATAAAATAAAAAAATACCTATAACGAACATTAAAAAAGAGGAAGGTTTTGTCGAGGAAGATTACAAGTCCCTTTCTTCGTCTCGAATTTTTTTCTTACTTGGATAAGAAAGAAAGGAAGGGAGAAATAGAGGAAGGAAGAAAGAGAAGAAAAAAGAATAGAGAGGAAGAAAGAAAGGAAGGAAGAGAGAAAAAGAGAAAGAAAGAAAGGGAGAAAGAGGAAAAGAGAGTGGAAGTTAGAGAAAGGGGTCATGCAACGTAAGGAGGACATAAACGACGTCCTCTTACGTACTTACCACTTACGTCAGCGCAAATAAGCTCTTCTATTTCCAGGATTAAGGATTTGACTGACGCTGTATTTTCGTCGTGGCATCCTTGGTTATCGTTGAGCAACGTCGAGCCGAATTGCTGCTGGTAAGGGCAAAAGAGAAGGAGAGAGAATATCCCGCGAGAACACCGCGATGATGGCGGAAGAGAAAAGGGAGGAGGAAGGGCGTAAACGAAGAAGGTAGGAGAGAGAATAAGAAAAGTATAGCAGAGTGCGCCATCCTAGAGAAAACTCACGAAACATTATTTTCAGCATTGAGCTCACGGTCCAGCTGGCAGATAGATCGATAGATGGAGAGAAACGTCTCGTACCTTCCGTTTCTCTACGTCGAGGCGAGCCGTCATGTGAAAGTCGAATTCAAATATAGAAATGTCTGGCCCAGTGACATTTGGCAGTTTGTATCAATCCCCATCGTGGAGGGTTCGCGCGGATGAAAAGCCAACGCCGCATGTCGTTGTGTCCCCGATGATATCGTCCGATCTACCGTTAGCGCGTTTCTCTTCGCCTCCCTTCTCCCTTCTTCCCTGCCCACTACCATCACCATCAGTATCCCTGTTCTACTATCCGGCCACTCTCACTCTATCAACGTTCAACGATCGTTCTCTTTCAGATGATTTTTAGGTCGAAGTGCGAGCTTCGTGAACTGCCGATGTAATCTCGGTGACATCTTTCTCGTCGAGAAATCCGTAATTAAGAAGCTGTCGGTGGAAGAGGAGAAAGAAGAGATGCGCTCGAGATCAAAAAGCGAGACGCGTGATAAGAGGGGGAGATAGACTTCCTTTTAATTTAGATTTTCTTCGTAGAAGCCACCGTCGCCCGTTTCAACGCGAACGAAACTGATAAGAATCGTAAGAGAAACGAAGCCGGGCCTATATTCCTTCCTCCGATGCTTACTTGCAGTAGAGAAAATGCACCGAGCATTTTAATCGAGCTGTCGTCGCGTTCGAGATAACGGACCGACAGCTTTCACTTCGCTATCTGAACGACAAGGAAGCGCGCTTTATCTGGCTGTCCGCTCAACGATCATTAAGTGACGACGGAAACATGTAGTTTTAACGTTTAACGATCGTTATTGCGTTAGATAATTTCAAACTATACGATTTTACGGTAAAACCAAGATTAGAGAACGCCGACTTTGTGATTGAAATGCACATACATCTGTTATCACGCAGTAACGAACATGAATAGGTATGTTATATATATATACAACATATGGAGTTGAAAATAAAATATTTAAAAAGAGAATTTTGAATAATCGTAAGAGATTACATTTATATACATTACTGTTACTTCATCTTTCGGTATCTCACAAGATGTTTTTCGAACAGTGATGTCACATAATTTTACGTTGACGCAAAAGAAACGAGAAGATCGGGCAAGCGTGCCGCTTGACTCAAGCGCGCATTTATATTCAGTGGAACGTCGTCTCTACAACGACTACGACGACGATGGTACAAGTTTATCGGAGCGAAGCGAGCTTCGCCAAAGTGCCCTGTAGCCAATCAATCCGCTAAACGCACGTATTTATCCAAGTACGTCGCGTCGACCGCGCGTACGACCTCCACGTAGCCTCGCTTCTATAGAGATAAATTTGGAGGTGCTATCCGGAATTGACCTAGCGGCGTATCGTAGGTAGAAGACTATAGAAAATAATTGCTGGGAATTTGGCGATTTAGCCAATATATGCGAACGTCGTTTTGTTACTGACAGAGAAATAACTGGAAATAGATTACGGAGAATAAATCTAAATATGTAATATTTTACAAATCTATTCTACAAATATCTCTAAATCAAGAATAAAGTTTTTATATAAACGTTAACATATTTTTTTATTTATATGATAAATTATACTGCAGATGATTCTTCTATATCGATTAGCTTCTATTCATAGAATCATTTAAAATCTATAGTATATTCTAATATAACGATTGTCTTGCGTTATTCGCTTTAGCAATGACAGGCGGACATGGTAAGTGTCGAAGATATCGGTGATATCTCCGTGGGCTTCCGATCAAATGATTAACTAATAACGATCCAGGGATCAGTCTCCCTCAGGTGTTCTCCAGTCGCGTTAGGAACCCGCTCGATTGCAGGGTAATCCCAGCTGCATTATCTTGATGAGCTCTGGACTCCACTTCCTTCGGACTCAACCTTCACATACCTTCGCAACGGAACCGTGACTTGGTTAGAGATCATGAGACTACCTATATTATACCGATACAGTACGTCTACAATACATGCATGCACTTGCGTACATATGTCTTTTTCCTTCTCCGTCTGTCTTTTTCTTTCTCTATGTAAGTACTTACGTATATATGTACGTGCATTTTTATATAAAAGAAAAAATCTAGTGAGGAGAGAGAGAAAGAAAGAAGAAGAGAGAGAGGTAGAGGGAGAGAGAGAGAGAGAGAGAGAGAAGAGAGAAATGGAGGAACCGAAAGTTACAATGCATCGCGAGGCAAATACGAGGAAGATCCCAAGAGACATTCGCTTGGATGAAGAGAACGATCGGTAAGGTGAATCTTCATGCTCTAACAGGGCTAATTCATTCATATCGCTACTTAGCGAACCTGTCCGGATATCTCTACCCTGGTTCGTTAAGCAAAGTCGACTGATTCTCGGTCAGGTGGCCTTTGGGAATATCCATGAAAATTGAGTTCCGAGAGAATCGGAAATCATAGATACTATAACAATTTTATTTTCTTGAGAATATACGTATCAATCAAAATATAAATCCAGCAATATACGTTACAGTGATTTACAATTTCTTACCCGAAGCACTTACAATAGGGAATCTATCTTATCAAACTTCGGTATTAGAGCAATTCGTCGCACGTCCGAACAGTTTGCGGATCAGAGCTAGAGAGAATGATCGTAGCAGATTCTAGATCCAAGATCTCCATCTACCACACTTACTTAATGATTAAGATACCGCACATCGCTTGTTTACGTTGATTATTGATTGACATTCAATTATTGATTATATATTCAATTATCAATATTGTCATCTATTATCAACAATAAATTCCTACAATATGAATCTTCTTTGAGTTCTCTCTCTTTTAACTTCTTATTAAATTAGTGTTTTCCTGTTATATATTTGCCTGACTATTAATAATTCAAATTGATGAATACTTAATGAATCACGATAAATTCTAGGTATTTAGAAACACAAATGATATTTGTTAAATAGGGAATCTCAATGAACATAGTGCTGTATGGAATGTAGGTGACACCATGAAACAGTCCCATAGAGAAACGATAAGGAGGTGGAGATGTTAGGCTGAGAGCTCATCTTAGTTGCTCAACTAAATCTCTCTCTAAGCGGGCTAAGCAAGCTCCAGTAGCAATTCGTAACAACTATTAGCGAACCGACATTCATCTCGTTTAACTCGAGTTAGCGCCTCGGCCGCGTAAACCAGGCCCACGGATTGTGTTAGCAAGCTGGCTTACTTAATGCGCACGTTGCCAACCGGAATCGTCCCACTAATTTATACGAAACGATACGGTCTATTCACTATAGTCTCGCCAGCGTTCGTCGTTAATCAATATCGTTCATTAAATCGACATAACGGTGTTCTTGTCTCGACGGTTCACAAAACGAGTCAGGTAACGCTATTTTGTATCATTCTTATTATTTTATTCATTGTTGTTAAAGAAAAAACAAAGAAATAATACAATTTTATATTTTTTATTCACTTATTCGCACTTTGAACTATATTCTTTTTAGAGAGGGTTGCTTTTTATCTGCATATTTTCTTTTTCGTTCTCACCATCGTCGACGATCGGATATCGTTCCAAACCACTTCTTCTAAAGTAGTAAAGGGTCTCGCCTACGTCAAAGAACCAAGGAGAAAGCGCGAAAGAGGGTGGTATGCAAAGGGTGGCTAATTCGAACAGATGAGATATCAAAGGGTACTAATATATAATATAATAATTCCTAATAAAATATATACATAAATATAAATAAAAATATATATATATACATACATAGAAGAATATATATATATCATATCGAACACATTCCAGAAATATAGCTACATATAACAGTATACGTAACTACGCCGGACATGTCTGTGCCGTATTATGTCGTTATCCAAGTCAACGGCCGTAAAGCGGTCAAAAGCAGTCAGGTAGAATCTGTAGAAATTGTCTTTCAAATTCTGTCCAGTAACTGGGTCTGCCACCACGTAGGGAGTAACCCTAGAGGCTTGTTAGTGAATAGCTAGGATACGGTATACCGCAAGCAAAGTAGGTAAAGTAAACAAATAAACGTCAAACGCTTTTCACACGTTTTGAACGTCAATTTTTTGCGACCTTTCAAAAAATCCTGCACGTCATTCTGTAAAAATTAAAACATCAAATAAAATTCCTAAATAAAACATATTATGTTGAAATAGCGAAAAAGCTTTTCTATTTTTCTATTTTCAATTCTGTCATAATTCTATTATTCTCGACTGTTCTTGGCTAGGAAAGTTGCTGCAAATGCAGCAGCAGGAAAGAGAGATCCTAATCCACGCTAGGCTTTTGTTGTCACTTCTCCACCTGTTCGTTTTCCTTCTTGTCTTTCCTTGCTAATTCTTGTTCCTTCTCCTCTCTTTGCACTCTCCTCGTCCTCCTTTTCTCAAGCCCCTTAAAACCCAACCATTGCACCTATCTCTCTCTCTCTCTCTCTCTCTCTCTCTCTCTCGTATTTCAAAGTTTGTCGAGTTCTCCAGCTACCTCGCTTTCCTGGTAGCATCGTCTTAGGCAATCCCCGGAGAAGGAAGTAATGACAAGATTATGTAAACGTGTCACTCTAGTGAGACGCGCATCTGTTCAGCCGCGTTCGGATTGATCGCGTTGACGCGCGTAGCGAAACCAACCGATTTTGTCGTTTCCTCCGTTTTCCTCGTAACCGCGTATTATGAATATGCAAAGGATGTAGAGAGCGTTGTTCCGTCGGGGAAACCTAACGCAATGATTAATATAGTACGTTTGAATACGTCCGTATGATTAATCTGACACTCCATCGGAACAAAACAATAAATTAGATAACAAATCCTGACGAATATACAATAAGGATCGATAAGAAACGATGTTATCGTTATAACAATAGCCGTTCCTTACGTAACTGGGCTAGTATCTAACATGAGAGCGATAAGAGGTCGCGTTAATTGACAGCATCTTTTCTTACGACTAGTAAAGAAAGCGCACGGTTAGTGGATCGTTCAGATGTCACTTTGGATATCACCAAGAAGCAGAGCAATAACCATAGTTCAAGCATTATATACGTCCAAGTAGCACGGCCTTCGATTTCCACTATCCTGAAATTCACGGACGAGAAAGCCGGTCGATCCTTATCCCCTCGCAAATCGACCTATCTTCCTCTCTAGCTTCGCTTCGATCCGCTCTTCCACAAGGTTTCCAGCCAAAGTCTAGACCGTCCGCTTCTCTTTCGTAATTGGTCGGTATCTTATGTTCCACCCTCTATCCTCTCCAACCCTTCTCGAAATCTGCCGGCATTCGACATACGCTCTCTCATGGCCTGATTTAATATAACTTATGCATATTCAATAGTTCTCTCTCCGTCTCGTAGCACACCATCCTCGAGATCGAAGAAGCATGCACGCGTTTCCCAAGGAAAAGGGGGGACAAAAGCTCTCTCTCTCTCTCTCTCTCCCTCTCTCTCTCTGTTCGTTCCACGATTTCCTACTTCAAGTTCGTCGTGGAGTTTCCGGTGACGCAGAGAGCCACAGAAGGCGACGATCACATCGCAATCTGCTCCGACGGTGATTCGTGACGACGAATTTGCGCGATTTCCTCGATTCCGTTTCTCCGTCTATTCGCGCTCCATGTCGCATGACCTCGACGAGATCCCGAAGTCACTCAGTCGAGTTCTCCCGAAAATTAGACGAGATGAGAGGATCAGAAAGAGAGAGTGGAATCGACGTTCAAACGCGACTCTTCGCTTGAGAAAGAAAGAAAATGCAAGGGATAGGCGCTCTTAATAATTGTATCGACTTTCAGAGAAGGAATGAAACCGGAGAAAGGAATAATATTCCGCGAAACTCACGAACTTAAAGAACGGGATGAGAGTTAGATAGCGAAATCGTAAGAGAAAGAGAGATAGATAGAGAACCAGAGGGAGAGGGAGAGAGAGAGAGAGAGAGAGATAGACGGAGAAAGCCGGCTCAGTAACTTTTCCCTTTATCCGTTCATCCCTGACGTCGTCTACCGGGACCCGACAATGAATGGATGTCAAAAACGCAGCAATTAATTCAGCCCCGTAGGGAACAAAGGCGTAAGAATACCGGCGGCCTTGCCAGTACTCGAGAGAAAGAGAAACGAGAAAGAGCGAAAAAGATAGAAAGAAAGAGAGAAAGAGAAGACAGAAAGAAAGAAAGAGAGAGAGAGAGAGAGAGAGAGAGAGAGAGAGCGATAGAGAAATTGCACGGCTGCAAGCGCTACGGCCGACATAAGAGGAACGAAACGAGTGGATGGACGAGGACGAAGACGAGAAGGAAATGGAACGGAGGCAAACTGGCAGTGAGGTAGCAACGAGGAGCGAGAAAGCACAATGCTCGGATCATCCAACTTTACTTTGTGTATTGTAATTCAATTTCACGTCTGAGCGTCTGTCTGCCTCTTCGCCGGCTTCTCCGTCTTCGTGCGTCTTTCTTTCCATCCGACTTCCTCCTCCAGACAACATCTTTCTCTTTCTCTCTCTCTCTCTCTCTCTCTCTCTCTCTCTCTTTCACTCTCTTTCTCAGCCTTCTTCTCAGAATCCGTCACTATCGTGAGAAACGCGCTTCGTGGCTCGAAGAACGAAAAGGATGAGCCTAACTAGCTATCGCTTCTTACAATGTATGATTCGTGTTAAAATTTCAATTCTTCTAAATTATCGGTTGAAATCGATATCGTTCTATCTTAGCTTAATAAGAATTTCTATCGAAGTGTTCAGCCAATGGAATTGCTTTATACGACAGCGATTCGTTCGTGATTGAAGTAGTCGAGATTTAAAATAGATATGAGGATATTTTGAGAGGTATCATTGAGCATGTAGGGTAAATATCGATAACTGGCGAGGTGGCGAAGAGGGCCCTACATTCCCAAGCAATATCTTGCGGCAATTGTGAAGCGGTACGGCGCATTTCCCCCTTTACATCTCAGTCTCTCTTTCTATCTCCCTCTCTCTCCCTCATTCTCTCTCTCTCTCTTTCTCATTTTCCTTCTCTCTCTCTCTCTTTCCCTTTCCTCTCATTCTCTCTCTCCCTCTCTCTCTCTCTCTCTCTCTTTCTCGCTCGCTCGAATCTCCAACTAGGCTTCACCTGGATGCTTCATAGCGATGCCACGACAAATACATGACTGTTGACTCAACCAGCTATCAGAGTCACTACCGACGCACCTTATCCGAGTCAACTAAACATGATAACTGAGATTGCCCTAACAGCGCATGACACAGATGTTAGAAACTTTCTATTTCTTGTCACTAAGTATTTGAACATTTACAAAGCTTTTTCTTCTTATGGATCATTGCTTTTTTGAATTAATTTCCTAAAGCGAAAGGAGATCGTGATCAAACGACATCTCCCTTTCTCTCTCTTTTTCTTTTTCGACGATCCTAATCTCGCGGCAACCGTTAACGTATCGTCGATCGTTTTAGCGTATCTTCTCGGAACGTCGGAACGCCGTGTTGGAATGAACCATGACTGATGTTCCAGCGAAGCGTGATCCTTTTTGAGTCGACCACAAACTCCATTACGTCCTTTGCTAATCTCTCTGTCCGTGCAAGTGCATTCTGCGCTCCGCTGGCCATGGCTCGAGTTATCTCCATTACACTTCAATCAACATCGAGGACCAATCTGTGCATTTCACTATGGAGCCCTCCCGTACGGAGATATCAGCGATAATGTCCCTACACTCTACGCGTTTCCTTTCCAAAAGCATCGAATCGCAACGACGCTTTATTCGACGTTAAAGGAAGACAAATATGCTGCCTCCTATCCTCCTTGTTATTACGGTTAGGATGTAACTTATTTATCCCTTAAAACGATAAGATACGAAAGCACGCGATCCTACAATCGACATGGCAAACGTATGACATCTTATCAGAAATTCGGAAACTCGTGTTCTATTTACAAACTGTTTCTATCAAAATTACAAATCATGTGTATAATATGGCAAGTATATTATTCGATTCTCTTTTTTCTTTAATAAAATATTAAACGTACAAGGTTTATCGTGCCTTAAGACTTCATAATAAAATCTCGTGATACATTTCTTTCTACATCGAGGAATTATTCAGCTTACGATCCAACCGTGGTTGTCACGACAACTTAATATCGTGAAAATTGTATTCGTTTGTACCGACGAGTCCCAGTGTGATAACATAGTCATGATCGGCGAAGGAAAAAGATGTAGGAACGAACGTATATACATATCGCTCACGTACACGATTCGCAATAATTTCCCAACTTTACCTTTCATCTTTTTTTCCTCTCCTTCTCTTTCTCTCTTATTCTTACTTAGAGTCACGGTAGGGAATGACTGTAACTACGTAATATAAGATGTCATGCGGTCGACGATAAAACTGGCAGACATAAGGCGACGTTTTCTCGCCTTACTACCTTAATACAATAAAACTCGGTACACAGTAACTGACCCGCGATGCCGTCTCCGAGAAAGGGCAACTTTATCGACAAAATATCGAAATTCGGAAGCGTCCACTTGGAAAATCCTTTCCACCTTTCCAAGATATTGGAATACTGTCCAATTTATAGATACGTAGACGTTTTGATTTTACCCGTATCCTTCAATATTCTCTCTTACTTCGACACTCTAACTCTGCTATTGAATCTAACATGGTCCAGATATCGTGGAATAAGATAAGACGCGTTCGATAGATACAGTTCGAGATTTCGAACGAAGCCAATCTCGAATTTCTAGTTATAACATTGAGATCCAGCTATGGCGATCTCGTATCTCCTGAATTTTGACTTTGATGCGTTAGTGAAAGAGGATAGAGAATGAGAGAGAGAAGAGGAGAGATAGAGATACAGATAGTGAAACGGAGCTCTCTGTATTCAGAAACGACGACGCACCTGATGTTTCACACCGGACACCCTTGTGCGAGTTCGTATAAGATCTCGGACGGCTAATGGAGGTCTCCCGCAGACAAAACGCGTTTCAGCTTCTCTGTAGCCGACAATTTCATACATATTTGCGATGAGAAACGATAGCTATCAAGTAAAATATTGTTTGCTTAACGCATTACTTACCGGTAGTTTATTAAGCAAATCTACACAAAATATCGATCAACTGGAACTCACATTCTTTGCTACTAAACGGCGGTTTTGTGTGGAAAAAATAATATAAAAACTTACGACATCGTTTCTTCGATTATTAATAACAATATTCAAAAACTTGAGATAACACAAATGGTTTTGTGCTGCTTCTTAGGTGGTATTATTTGTATTAAATAATATTAAAAATAAAATATTGAAGACATAAAACGTTAAATATTTAACACCATTAAGAAAAAGTTGATTTTTAGTCGACCGATCGGTAACCGAAATTACAAAACACCGATTTTTAGACTATCGGTTAATAAACGTTGGAAGTGTAAGGCCTATGAATTGGCTGCCGGTAAATAACGTGTTAAAAAATATCTATAAACAATATCGTTTCAAAATATATAAATAATTTATATAATAACTATATACATTCCAAATGTAAACATAGGGAGAGTTCCTTTCTGCTTCTAAAAAAAATGTACTGATGAATTCTAACAAGTTCTAAAACTTCTCTTTATTCGTCCATACCTCCTATGGTACTACCTTGGACAAGTTTGGACTACCTTTGATATTGTTATTTTTTCTTTTTTTCATTTTTCTTTGTCAACATTCGTGGCGTTACACTACTAGAACGTTTATTGACCGATAGTCTAAAAATTAATTTTTCCTGAATGTTATTGTCAAATAGTTAAATAAACACACATCGATGTGCGCGCAAACGTATATCTTTATTCCCAAAGTCGATAATAAACTTACACAGTGACAATATATTTTACACGTTAGTGATTTTAAAAGTTACCTACTAGTAATATAAATAAAAGACATTTAATACCTGACATAGAGCTCATTTTTTGCAAGAAAAGACATTAGAAATAACTCTCACATTTGCAAATTTTTCTAATGCTTCATGAACCGAAACAACCGATAATTCCCAACTCAATTGTATTCCAAAAAACATAGGATTTGAAAGAGATTTCTTACAAGAATTTTCGACTTATCATGAAAGAAAGAAATGGTGCGAGATCTTACTGTTTTGTGACTCTTTCTATTCTTTTCTATATTTCTTTTATCCTTCTTCTATTACGAGTCCACTTTACGGTATATATACAGTATACAATACGTATATATTTCCTTTGGTTATTATATGAACATTCCATTATCCTGTATTCGTTTTCCCATCTTTATACTCTTATATACATCTTTGTATATTTACATTATATTAAACTATATATGCAGGTATAAGTTTCACTTGTACTCCTTACACTATTACTTTCTCTGTTTTTCCTTCTTATCTTTTTCTTTCATTTATACTCTCGCTGATTTTTGCCAGACTAAACCTAACTTCTCGAGATTGGTAGTGGAAGATACCTCCATCTACTAGCTCCACAGGGAAATACACAGCCCTGTTCAATTAATGCCCCGGAATCGGAATCTTATTTCGTGCATTTGTACACCAAGCTACCACCTAATGGGCCTCCCGTTTCTCTTCGGCATAGCGAAGAAAATCAGAAATGAATACGTAATACCACCCGTCTGGCCGTCGAGACAAGGAACAACCAAAACGTTTACCTGCATACGACTTCTTTAACCCGAAACAAATTGCTAAGAAGAAGTAGCGAGACGAAATGGAAATGCCCGCATACCACTTGCATTTCGTCGATTATACTTACACAACTGGGGATTTAATCCTTCGGGGATTAATTCTTGAGAGCCTTTAAAGCTTTAGCGAAGAAGAATTCGAAAATTTTGTACATTCAATGATGGAGGTAACGTAGCATCGGGAATACATAGAAAAATATTATGGCTAATATCTTTTTCGCGAAAACCGTAAGAGACAGAGAGTTAGATGCATAGAAAGTCGGATAGAAATAGAAAGAGAGGGTAGGAGAGAGGGGAAGAGACAGAAAGAAAGAAAGAGAAAAAGAGAGAAAGAGAGAGAAAAGGCAATGCAGTTGTAAACTCGGCTCGACAAAGCTCCTACAATATGTAACGAAGAGAAGGAGCGACGTCAAAGTTACCAAACTACTCAGAAAATCTGCACACGGACTCGCTGATAGTGCCGAAAGTGTCTTGGCACGACGAAGAAGAGAGACAGAGAGAAAGAGAAAAAGAAAGGCGGAAGGAGGGAGGAAAGCCGAAAGTACTTCATTTTCCACGGCTTGCCTCAGACGTAGACACCGTATCTGTTCGTGCATAAGTAAAGCATAACCCTCACCTCCCAGTCCCCTCCCACTCCCAGCATTTGTGAAGGCAAGCATGTCCCTTCGCGATTCTGTCTTTCTTTCGACTCTCTGCCCTCTGTTCTTAAACTCTTTCGCCTGGATCTCTTTCTCTTTCTTCATCTCTGTATCTTTTTCCCTCTTTCTCATCGTTGTCTCTTTCCTCGCTCTTAGAAACAATGAAGCTCCCAATCGCATTTGCTATTCCCCAGCCCCATCCAGTCTCGCTTTCAGCAAGCCGTTCTCCATCCTCCAGCCGCCTACCAAGTCGAAAACGGCTCGCTCGTGAATCCCTTTACATTTTTATAAAGCAGCTTAATTCGCTGCCAGCCGAGATGCCGCGCAAGGCAAAATGGAAGAACTTCCCGTCGCACGCCTACGAAATGGAAGAAGAGAACGTTTGATTTACAAGCCTCGGAGAACGTATAACGCTCCAAATATATTCCTCTTGCAAGATCTTCGATCTCGAATAAAAGAAAAATGAACTTACCTACCCATTCTTTAATCTAACCAATATGGCTTTTACCTATGAATCTTCGTTAGATCTTGTTGTTCTTGTAACGTTTAATGTAAAATTATATGGTCGCAAAACTCGTTCGCGTGGAAATAGCAAGGAATTGAAAAGGAAGAATAACAAGAGTTGAGATTTTTCTGATGATTGGTAGATAAGTATGAACCTGCAATACGTTGGCAAAATGAGAGAAGAAGAAAAAGGCGAAGAAAATGGAAGAACGGTGGAGGGTCAGAGGTGATAAGTATAACGGGATGGCATTCGGCAAACGGCCGAGCGAAGAGTGTGAAACGTGCCCTATGATAAATCGAGGACCAGTTAGGTACGTTAGCTACATACGGTGGCGCAAAGAGTCTGTACATGTACGAGAAAGAGAGAGAAGGAGAGAATTATTATTGGAGAATTTATTTCTCGGGTGAGAAATTATTGCCGCCATTATGCCGGCGAGCGAACACGTGTTTTAACTGGCTTCGTTGGTTAGGTACTCGTTCGTGCGATGTGGAGCCGCGCTTCTCAGACATAATGGTCATTCCTTGAAAGCCTGCCGGACGTGAAACAAAGCCGGCTTTTGTCGAACGCGTACTCTTCGTCGGTGCAAACATAGAACATTTATATACATAAGTAACCTGTGAGATCTACGTTCTTGATGCGCACGTAACTTCCGGCACGGCCTTATGCACTCACCTTGGTTCGGTGTTAACGAGTTTACAGCAAGAAATTCATTACTCGTATACAATGAGAAGCCGGTTGCTGGTTGAAAGTTATAGAGCGATCTTGCGAGTCTTTCTTCTCTTATTAACTTTCGTGTAACGATCGTGTTAACGACCGTCTGACCGTCCATAGAATAAATAAGAAACACTTAAAGTTTAACGATTACGCGGATCGAATGCTGCTCATAAAGGAGATATTCCCGAGGGATAAAAGATGGCACGATGCAACTTGCGTGACAATTAATATACGCATGTCAAATAGGTATTATATAATCTTGGTTTAATTACTCGCTTAGATAAGATCGATCGACATGTCACATTAATTGCAGCAGCGAGAATAACGCGTTTAATATTAATCAGTAGCCCGAAGGAGGCACTCTGTTGGGAGGAGGAATGTAAATTGCATGGAAGATGGCCTGATACGGAGGTATAGGTACGTGCATCCTGCGATCCTAATTACTGATTGGAGGCTACCAGCGATGAAAGGAGATCATGGTCTATGATCATATCTATGATTCGATAATGAAAACGTTCGATGATTTTATGTAATTCCCAAGATAATAACAAAATATTCGAGTCATCAAAAATAACGAGGTTGAAACTTTGGTCAAAAACGTCCATACTCGTTTTTAACAAAGTTTTTAGGTTGAAAGAAGTTAACCGAATTCGTTTAAACGTCAAAGAACATTCAGCAGAGCTTTGGCGGCCTCTGGAACGTTGGACGTAGCTCCTACGAGAGAAGAAGCGGGGATATGGGAACGGGAGAAAGGGAAGGAGTTAGTTTGGTTCGGCAGTCGCGGTTTTTGAAAACCCTCGGCACAAAACAGACGCGAGGTTGCACATGAGGCTGGGGTATCCGCAACCGACAGCGCAGTAGAGACTGCGGTTACTAGACCGCAAGCTACTACCACCTACGCGAAATATCTGGAGAGAGGGAGAGGGAGAGGGAGAGAAAGAGAAAGAGGGACGGAGAGAGAGAGAGAGAGAGAGAGAGAGAGAGAGAGAGAGAGAGATAAAGTAGGAAAGGAAGAAGAGTAACGAGAGGAGGAGGAGAATAGGGACGTGGAGAAGGGCAGACACACACCGGTGATGCTCTAAACCCTCTAAAGAGCTCACTTCCCTGTAATATCTCGGCGTTTTAGTTTAACCCAGAGCGTCGGGGATAAATTCGTTTGCGATTAATTCGCTCGTCCCACGCGATGCAAGGAATTTTGGCTTTTGGGCAAGCCGACGGTTTTCATTCGCTTCAGACAGGAAACGAAAAATTCCTCCCTTCTATCTCGGTTTTTCCATCATCTCTTCGATTGTATAAATTTCAATTTCGTTAATGTTCTCTATATATTTAGTCTTTCCCGAATTCGGTAATTTTAGCTGGGAACACCTATAACATTATTATTTAATCATCGAGTGAATGTAGAAGTGCAAATGTTGGCCTTTTCGCAGTCGTTTCATTATTGGTCAAGTTAATATTTTTATATAAATATCGAGTAACAAGGACGTAAAAATTATCTAGGAAGAATTATAGAAAAACGAGAAGTAATTTTCATTTAGAACTCATTACGACGACGATCACGTCGCAGGATAAAGTGGCTTTATGAAATATAAACGTTAACTCAACGTAATTTTCACGAACACCGTTATTTCTCCCTCTTTCGCGTTGCATTAAAACGCATCGACTGAGTCGGAAAGTAATTCACGAGTCTTTTTATAATCGCTCAAACAAATTGATCTAGCAAAAAGGAATAATTCACCAAAGCTATCTCCCACTCGCGAATCTTTTTGTCATATAATATTCTGTTAAATAGTAAACTATGGTTATGCACTTCATTAATGGAACACGATATGGAATATTTTCGCGAGATGCCAGATGCGAGATATATTTTCAACCTATGTATGAATTTTATTTACTCCTCCTGCGATCGCACAGTTTCGATCGATAACCAACCGTCACGGAAAATACACACGTTTTTGGACGACTGCCGTGGAGATAGCAGTAACTACGGAGACGTCGAGATGGAGGAAAAAGAGAAGAGATTCGAAGTAGTGCTTGTGATGGTAGTAGTGGTAATGGTGGAGGGTTAAAGTTGCCGGCTAAGGAACGCAATCGAGCGGGATTAAACCTTCTCGATTGCTTCCAACTTCACGCGGGGGTCTTCTCTTCCTTCTTCATCTTCCACTACTCCCCTTTTCTATCTTCTCCTATCTCTCTCTCTCCGTCTCTCTCTCTCTCTCTCTCTCTCTCTCTCTCTCTCTCTCTCTTTCTCTCATCCCGTTCGTTTCAAGCTGCGGTGAAAGGACGGGTAAGGGACAGAGGAGGTTCAGAAGAAGGAGTAGGAGGATGCGGGATCGAGTCGATTCTAGTCGATTCTACCCGCTGCTCGGTGAAGTCTTCTCCAAGGTTAATTGGACATTTTTTATTGTCAATTTGTGATTGAGATCACAGAATCTTTTATTGCTCTCAGATCGCCCGAGTAAGGAGAGAAGAAGCTCCGAAATGGCACTTTGTCGAGGGACTCGCATTAAAGCACCTTTTGTCCCTTATCGGGAGAACCCAAAGTGCAGTTCGCCCTCTTATTTCGGAAAGCAGTTTTCCTTCGATCGGTCGGAGCAGGATGCAAGGAGCTCGTAAGCTCGCGAGCTTGTGACCGGCAATCAGTCCGTTAGTGGCTCCTTTGAGATAAGGCGGGCACGCCGATGGAATCCGATCGATTCTATTCTCCTTTAAATGAACGTAACCTGACGTTAGGCTCGACGCTTTTACAGCGGACAGATAAAATGCTCAAAAGCGTACTCGTTGATACTTTTTGCTAACTTTGCCAATCTTCACGCTGTTATAATGGCGAATCGAGAAAGACGTTCGTGTGACAACCGTCAATGTCTTAAGATAAATGTATATACATGTAAGGGAACGAACAGCATTCGTTGATTTCATCTGCCGAGTTAAAAAATTACTTTCGTGTACTTACGCATTAAATCGAGCTTCTTGCTTTCTCTTTTTCCTTTTTCTTTTTCTTTCAACACTTGGCGTAATTCGCGCGTAGAATATTCCAGGCATTCAGAGAAAGATAGATAGATGGAGAGCCAGAGAGAGAGAGAGAGAGAGAGAGAGCTGAGTGCTAGAAATAACGGACTGGGAAATTGAGTCGGAGGAAAAAGGGACTAAGAGCCAGCAGCAGGACAAGGCCGGGTAGAAGCGAATGGAAGAAGTTCTTACTTTGGTACTTTCGTCGGTGCACCAGCATTGCAAGCACCGACAAGAGAGAGACAGAGAGAGGGAGAGAGAGAAGAGAAGAAAAACGAGAGAGATGAAGAGGAGAAGAAGAGCGGGGAAGGCAGGAAGAAAGAAGAGAGCTTCCCTGCTCCACAGGGCTAAATCGCGGACTTTTTACATGCTTGCACACAGAAATAGCTCTGAAATATTAAACGTGCAATTACCAGTCCCATTCACCGTGATGCACCGCTAACACACGCGTGGGCGACGCATGAAGTAGAAAGAAGAGGAGGAGAAAGAGGGGTGACTCGGTTGGGTGGTGAGAAGGGGAATTGGGAGGAAAGACGAAATACGGAGAGAGAGAGAGAGAGAGAGAGAGAGAGAGAGAGAGAGAGAGAGCAAGAAAGCGCGCGCGAGAGAGAGAGACGCAGAATGAGAAAGGGAGATGAGGTAGTACACGGTGAGAAGATGCAGTCGCACGCATCCGAGACGCGCGCATTCTCCTCTTTCACTTTTTACTTCTATCTCTCGCTCTCTCTTTGCGCGTCGATTCAATGCGACGATAAAAAGCATGCTAGGCGGAAAATGAAAAGCTTTCGAGTAGTCGGCCATGCATACGGGCAAAGAGAAGAGAGCGAAACGAAACGCGGCCTGTGTGCCATTCCATTATTGCTTCCGACTTGAGAATCCACGATGCAACGGCGTGTGTCCGTCGTCCATTGCGACGTCGACGTCGTCGTCGACGGCGAGACGAGTGGAGAACCGTCCTTTAAAACCGACTCTGCATAAGTGCATTAGATAAAAAAAAAATACCGTTTGTCTGTCTCTTTCTTCTTTTTTCTTTTTCTTTTTTTTTCTTTCTCTTAGCAAACTTATATTCTAAAACAAAATAAAGTGTTATTAAGTATCTAAGAACTTTAAAAAAAGAGTAAGTAAACCTAGCGTTACAGGTAAGGAACAGTAAAAAGTAAAGTATCGCGTAGGAAGAAGTAGTAATAAAAAGTGAAAATATAGAACAAAAATTCGAGAAAATAATTGAGTTGACTGCTCATTTTGCAGTCCGAATGTAGAAAAAGAAAGAGAGGCGGAGAGATAAAACCGTGTTTGATACGTATACATTTATACGCATAAACATACATACCGCGTATACCTATATATTATCTAGTTGCCATTTCAGTAGCATCATGACGTGGCTCCCCGAGTTTACGGGCTGTTCCATCACGCGAGAGCTTAGCTTATCTCAATGCGACACAACATATCTGAGGCTTTAGTCTCTCGCCAGCGGAGGAACTACTGTCGTTCGCGACAGGTGGTAGTACACGACTAATTCACGGTCAAACGATACTCAGGCACGGTCAAGACTCGGTTTAGAAAGTTCTGTCGAAGATTAACTCGTCGATTTATTGTACCACGTTGCGACAATACATACCCGGCAGATGAAAGTAAGCGACGCGCAACTACTGTCAGGTTGGCTATTGTGACCGTTTTATGTGAAACGATATTTAGACAAGTTAATCGAGCGGTAGCGTGATAACCTTTAGCATTGCTAGAAATGAAGATGGAAGTAGATTCTTCATCACGAAGAACGGACGTCTTTGCTGACAAGTAAAGGATACATATGAATCGGATATCACAAAAAGGTTTAGGAGCTGAAAGTCCGAACAAAAAGGTATTTTTGGATCTCTCATTAAGGACGACATGACGATAGACTGTTTTGAGTTACCAGGTCATCTCGATACTTTCGAAATTCGATCATTTTCAGCGAAGTAGATTGAATCGGACTTGATCGGAAATACCGGTCGAGTAGGAATACGAGAGGGGCAATAAAGTGATCGTGATTTGAAAAGCCTGCGAGATAGGAGAGAAATATAGACATAAGAGAAAAAGAAAAAGAGAGGGAGCGAAGAGACGAAAGAATATTAAAACGTTTTGTGTTCTTTGGAGACTATGGTTTTCAATCTGAAACGAACGTTTCGCGGTCGGATTAGGGTGGTACGTATAAATGCGAGGGATAGCATGTAGAAGAGCAGGAGATTATCGATCGAAACCTTTGGAGAGTCCAAACTTCGGGATAGCTTCGAATCAACGGACGATATCGAAGAAAAAGAAACGAACGAGTCTTTTATAGAGGCAACTCGTGACAGAAGTTCCTTCGTAAATTGTACCGATACATTCCGCAAGAGTAGTTTAAATTTCCTAGCAACTTTACGTTCATCCGTTCCCGTACTATGTTCGTTTTATCGGCAATCTTCGCGGCGGACACGCAAACGACTAGGAAAAATCAGTCCTCTAGCCATCTAACGTCAAAACTCTCCTCTCATAGGAAGCAATCCTGTAAATCCGGAGCTTGGATAACTTCCGGTCGGTCTCCAGAGACACCACTCACTATGTGTAACGATAAGAGACACTGCCTTTACTGCCATCGAGCGAACCACCTTCTCCATCCCCACTCTAACCCTTATACTCTACCGTCTTTCGTGAAATGTGGTATTTTTCTAGCAGACGATAATATTACACCTCCGGCTTTTCTTTCCCCGGCCATATCCGCGTCCACGAGATGAGTGGTGTGTACCATCTCCACAAATGCACTTTGGGGATCTTGCAAGATCCACCACAGAATGGCGCGTGCGATCCTTGACTCTAACCCCATACGGAAAACCGCACGAGAACTTTCGTAAGGAACGAGAAGCGATGCTGTACAGACACTGGACGCCACTTACGCCAAGCAAACATTCTCTTCTCTTCAGCCATTCGACCACACCAGAGTCCCTCTCGTCTATAGAGAAAGAGAAAGAAAGAAAAAGAGAGAACCAGAAGGCTCGCGAGTGAAGCGAATGTAGCTGCGGTGCTCGGTTTGGTAGGTGAAAACGATGGAAAGAACGAAGGAAGCTCGATGGATACTATAGAAGAAGAAAGTTGCGGGGGTCCTTAGGGGTTAGTCTATGTCCACAAGGGTGCTAGTTGCATGGAGATCGTAACATGAACTCAACGAGGAGTCTGAGAAAGACAAGATGCAGGGGGAGGGTTCGTTGCAGTGTACACATTCGCTATAGTCAACGTGCCGTCGTCCTGAATGACGCGAACGCGTATAAAATGCATGGGATTTCAGTTTAATGTCGGGGACAGGGAGTATACCCGGGAGCATATTTAGTTCCCGAAAGATAAATGTAACAAGTCTCTTTTGAGTTGCCTACCCGCGAGAGGAAATGGGACTAGGAGTTAGCCAAGGAACGGAAGGAGTAGCATATTTTTTTCTTGTCTCGTTTCGTTTAAAATTGCAGATTGACCTATTGGGACACGACAGCCCAGTTGCTCTAGCAGTCTTGGGATCTTTAATGACTTTTGCAAACCATATGTTCCGACCTTGAGATTGGAACGGAAATGGAGCAAAAAATAGCAGGATATATCTATCGGTGGAAAAAGAGGAAAAGCGAGCGATCGAAAGATTAGAACGGAATAGGCGGGATGATTACGATGGTCAAGATAAATCCGATTGGGTACTTGGATTATAAGGTGGAAGCGACGACGAGAATAAATAGGGTCGCATGGCTTCTCGATTAGTTCGACGAAGAGAATCAAATCGAAGCGAATTACTCGAGATAACGTTGATCCGTCGTAATGCAAGATCTAGAGAAGAGAGAGAGAGAGAGAGAGAGAGAGAGAGAAGAAGAAGGATGTTATATCTATCCCATGCTATATTCACGTAAATTTCTTTTGGTATGTGAGAAGAATGCGGATAGCGACACGTTTGCGGCTCAATGACAAATCCTCTCATCGGAATAACGTCGAAGATAGGAAAGTCCGTTGTCGTTGACGGAACACCGCGTGTAGCTCGATGGATCTCGTTTTAAGAAGAAAACAAAACGACTCGATGAAAAGGTATCCGCAATACGACTGCGAGAATGCAAAAAGAGAAAGAGAAATATTACATCGATATGTGCAAGAGAATAGAAAAGAAAAAGAAGGAAGAACGAAGAGCAGAAGCTGAACGCCCTGGGGAGCCGGCAGCTCGTTACGCGAGACGTGCTGCAATTCTACCGGTCTCTTTCTCTTCCTCTCTTCTCTCTCTGTCTCTCTTTCTCTCTCTCTCTCTATCTATCTATCTATCTCTTTCTCTCCCTCTCTCTTGCTCTCCTTCCATTTCCCTTCTCCCCTTATCCATGTGGTGCTCTCTGGTACTCCAAAGCTTGCAGTGGTTTGAATAATGTCTCACGTATCTATGTGTATATAGGATCGCATATATACGCGTATCCCTATACCGTAACAAGTGGGTATTACACCGACGCTTCTGATATCATCGCTATCCATCCTAAATCTATGCCGCTCTTGGCTAAGGGAATGTGCCCGCAATAGATGACGATTATGCTTTATGTATCGTGTTTATTAACGATCTATGTCTATCTCGTTTACTATCTCATCTGGCATTTTCGCTGATTACGTTCCATTGTCTTGTCTCGATCCAATCTTCATGAAGATCTTGTTAATCGATCGTTTTCCTTCTTATCTTAGAAATCGATCCTTTTGCAAAACTGATAATATTCCATTCTACTTTTTTGTGGATTTATCTATACGTGTATAATTTCTGTGATACCACAACTATAATCTCGTTCATTATATATTTCTACAAGGATAAACATATTGAATAGTTAATATTATTTAAACAGCATTGTTGCTTCGCGCAGTCGACGATAGTTTAAGTACCTCGATGTCATATATCATAAGGTCTAAGCACGTTATAGATAATCCACAGTAATGCATGCATGTGTCTCAGAATATTCGGCGTTACGCTTGTTTATGTATATAGTAGTTTCAAACGATCTTATGCTCTTAATTTTCCATTAAAATTGTAAATTAACCTTCTTAATAGGTTTTACATCTTGCGATTTTCTCTCTAAAGAGAATAGTAGTTCTCATAGTGATGTTTATGACACCCGTATAACGGAGAAGAGAAAGGAAAAAAATAGAACACGAGAAACGAAGCGTTTGGAGAGGACTCGGTAATGACTGTCACTACTTTTCCGTCATGTCGGAAACGCATTGCACCGTTTCCGCCAGACCGGAAGTACGGTAACAAAGCAATTCCTGCACGCGGTCTCGAGGAGGTTGTTGCGATGGTTCGTCGCACAGAAACATCTAGTGACATTTCAATGAACTTTACAGCGCAACCATTTTATCCTTGAAGTTTATCACGTAACGCGTATTTCGTAGATTTCAGAATCCCTCATCATATTAAGTATTTTCAGAATTCTTAGAAAAAGAAATGAGATAAACTTCCGCTTGGCTAAGATTTAACATTTTGCCGATGTTATGAACAGAACTTGGCATTTCTTGCATTAATAATAAAAAAGTTATATTCTTTGCTTTTTTCTAAAGATAATAAATATTTACACAATGTAATATTATAAAATACTTTTTTCTTTTCTTTCGCCGTTGCGCTTGAAAATATTCTCGTAATATCCTCGCTCGTTCTCTATTCATGATTGATACACGGGCCAGGTTCTGTGCTCGTGTTCTCACACCTACATAATGTGAAATATATTCGTTCCATAAAATTTGTCGTGGAAAATACGTTTATAATTGCATAAAAAGGTTTAATCTGGAATAAAATTTATAAACGAATTAAAATGTGCTTTTCGCTTAAAGAATTTATAAATAATTGAATGTGATAATAATAGACAATCATGTATTCAATAATACTTAATTACATGTACTTATTCGTAAAGCGAACATCGAAATTCGATTTTCCTATTCGCTAGTTGCGCTTTTTACATCATGCTGTCATCAAAGAAAAAAAAACAGAGATAATATTTTTCAAGTTGATATTTTTTAAATTATGAGAGAACATAAATAAATAATTAAAAATAATAATATACGGTTATATATCATTAACATTGCTCTAGAATCAAAATAAACATTTCAATCATTTCATAACTCTCTAAAAACGATCACGAAAAATTTTCGAATAAAAGAACAAAGAAAAAGAATAAGGAAAATGTCGACTATGAAAAATGTCTCGAAAGAAAAATAATCACAAAAATGTCCGCTTTCAAAATAAGCAACGTAATGTAGCATTCGAGTTATCACATCGTGGATTACAAGAAGCGCGCCAACCATATTATAGACGCGTTCGAAAGAGGTTCCTGGCAACGATCCCGAATATGCGTTTGTATTACTTTTTCAAACGTGAACCAACCGAGATGGTGCACTACGAGCGAATTCACATATATACGCCTACGTTTGTAAGTGTAGAGACTCGAGGCACGGCGTAAAAAGAAAGCTCGCGGGGGTGACTCTGGGGGGTGGATGCCGCAACCATCTCCATTTTATGAAAATTGCACCGGCCGTTCAAGCTGCCCCGAAGCGCTCACCTGAAATATGTTACCCCCATCTCGCGATTAATGGTCGTTATTTTATTTCGAATACGTTGCTACCACGTAGACTCGCGTTTCGAGTCACGAATAGAGCTTCCCGTAATCCATATCTTTATCCTGTGCGCAGACATGCCACCCTTCTCACGAGTTCTCTCAGCACTGTCTATATATCTTTCCTTTTCTGTTTTTCACCACTCATATTCTCTATATCTCTTTCTCTCTTAGAAATTCTTCGGGAACTCGCGTACACATCGATATTGTCGGTAAAACTGTCAACTAGTAACTGCTTCTCTCCGTTTGTCGACTTGCTTCATCCACGATCATCCTCGGATTCTCGTTAATCCTGTCATACTTTCATTCTTTTTCTTTTATCGCCGCTATTCGTCTTTCTCTCGGTCGGTATTTACGGTGTGCGACTGATAAACAACTCGGTGAGGTCGCACTATTTTCGATTCCAAGACCGAATCGATGCAACGGGTAAACAGAGATTTCATATGTAATTCAGCGGAGGAACATTTTTTATTTCCTTACCTGTATCTTCGATGAATTCTGTTTGATAAATCTGTTAATATAAATATTCTAAACGAAAAGATGTAAACAAAAAAAGAAAGAAAAACTACGTGTTATCTATATATCACTTTTTACTCTAATATTAACCTGAATTACCCAGCACGAGTATCGCGTGTAAGTTCTTTGTCTTTGAAAACAAAGAAATCGAAAAAAAACCGAATGCCTTTTATCTCATTATCAAAACACAGAAGATCGAAGTCGACAATTGAAATAGAATGGTTGCATTCTGTTAACAATATCTATATACAATTATCGATCGCAATGATTTTGTGATGGTCAACGACCGTTAAGGAAATTTCTCGTCGATCTCGCGAGTATCCTACACCCTCGGAATGGGAGATACGGTATAAACCTATAGCAGAAAATTTCCGATCTCGATTCTGAATTTTTAATTCGATTGAAATGCTAAAAGCTCGCTTTCCAATTCGGATTCAAAACTAAACGGCTTTGCAATTCGAACGTGCAATCCTCGAAATCCCCGGCGTGCGATTACATGCAGCAACATTGAATCGCGATTTCGCGCGCTCACATCATAAATTATGCGCTTCCGGTCCTCTCACCATGGGGAAAGAATGAAATAAATGGGATGAGGTGGTGGTACCGACGACGATGGGGGCGGAGGTGATGGCGCACGCGCTGTAAAAATGTGGAAATGTCCCTTGTACAACGAAATGAGAAAAAGAGAGAGAGAGAGAGAGAAAAGTCGTTGAATAGCAAAGGGGTGGCGTGTGGTGGGCGAAAAGAGGCACGAAGTGCGCGAACGCGGAAGAGAGAGAGAGAGAGAGGAGAAAGGGTACAATTAAAATTAGTGCAATTCAGTCACTTGCCGGTAATTCGCATGCCTAGCATTTATATTATTAAACCGCGCGAATTTCTCTCGCCTCTTCCATATCCTTCCCCACTTTTAGAGTAACGGACGCGTAGACACACATTCGCGTATATGTATCACCCGGTTTTAAGTATGTAGATGTACATGGACGTTCATCTCTCTTTCTCTTTCTTTTTCCACCAAGCGACCATTTACATCGTATTCGTTCTCGGTCTCGTTCGACTTTCAACTTCGTGTACCGAGTGCGAGAGAGTGAGAGCTTCGGCTATGACTACTATCCGCCGAGACAAGGAAATAATTCCCGGTTTTGAAGTAAATTATATCTAATTGCTCTTATTACGAGGATGATAGGACTTTATTATTCTCTCTTCAATCTGGTGCCCGCGGCACCTCAACATTTCCCAACGTTCCTACCGTTCATCGTTCGACTTTTCAACCTTGCGCTCCGTACGAGCTCTCATATGATTATATATACATATGTACCTGTGTATATGCAATACCTGGTTACATCTCGCTCACAGTTAAAACTTTGTATGTGAAATATCGCGCGATCTACAGTTGCGCATTTTCGACTGCGAAACGTGCATGCTGAGTAATTCTTGTTAAACTGTCGTTTCTATTTAAAACGAGGTCACTCTCACCCGATATAGTTGTTATAACGATATTCCAATCTCTAAGGTAACGTGTTATGTCCTTTTATCTTCTCTATCAAATATGAGTAAAATAGCCTAATATAGCATTTAATTCGTTTAGCTTGCTTTTTAAAAAATATTTCATGAATGTAATCTACCTGATCGTAGAATGTAATTTAGCTGATCTTACCTTCGGATGTGTTCTCCTTGGGAACGCTACCTTCGGGTCGATCTGTAATAGAAAAGAAGAAACAAATGTGATTAAGTGGTTCGTCTTGAAACAAGCGAATTCGTTGAGTAAAAGGAAATAAGAAAATAAGGATTTCAGTTAGGTCGCACGGGTATCTATTGTTAAGAGGATTAGGCTAAAAGAACAACACGTCGCGGAAGGGTATCATGGTCTAAGCTCGGTACAGCACACTCGTTTTCCTTATACGTGCTTTCGCGAACACAACGGTAAGGAAAACGACAACTACGACGACGACTAGAGGATGCTCGACGCTCGAGGTAAATCTCGGTCGACCACAAAATCACGTTGGTACGAGCAGGAGTAGTAGATGTAGGGATAGAAAACTGAACGCAGATGAAAGATACACATTCGCTTGCGTGGGAGGAAGATGGCTGAGTAACACGCGCAAAAGTAGAAGCCGGGGAAAAAACGATCCGTTGCGAGTCGGGTGCTTTTTCATCGAGCGAGCTCCCGCATCTCGATCCGCTTCCAAGTAATATACGAAAGTAGTTGAACGTTTTAAAAACGTTGGGAGGGGATAAAATCGGAGCCACTTTAAAGTAAGAATTTATACAGAGTGAGTCACGTAAAACGAGACATTTTCATATCTTTGAATTTGATGATACGGAAAAACGTAAATATAAATTGCATCGTTTCGAAAAATGATGAGAAAAATAAATGTCAGGGTCAGTTTAATCTATATTATGATATCACCATGACGATGTTTATACGCGATAGCATGTAAATCTATTTAAAAGAATTGATAAACTTTAACGAAAATGATTTTACTTATTGTATCGAACTACAATATATTCTCTCGTATCTTAAAAATTCTTTATGAACTTTGATTCAATCCCTATGAATACCATCTCGAAATCAATATTTCAGTCGCGTCAAAACGCGTGACCGTTTCATCCGAGGCACAGATGAAAATTTTTGCCCCGCTTTCATCGTGCAAAACGCATTACGCGAAAGTAATAAACGTCGATCTCGTTTAACATCGATCAACCGTAGCTAGTACACCAATGAGGATGAGGAGGAGAAGGACGGTGGACACGAGGAGAACGATGACGACGACGACGTCGGTGGTGGTGACGCTTAAAGCGGTTTAGCCTTCCCTCCTACGTGACGAAACTCGAGAACGTGATCCTTCGGGAGTGCCCTAATTCTTGCTATACTACCTCCCTTTCTCCCTTCGCTTTCGCTCTACGCTTTGACCAAACGGCGTAATCCAAAATTTATTCAGCTGGCGGTGCAGCTGCCGCGTTGCCCTATCGGATAGGGACAAGCCATTTATGCTGATTAGTGTTGCTTTTGCGTGGTACGGTTTGTTTATCAGCGAGACTACTACCGTCCTATCGGCATCGTCCCTATCTAGAGCCACGTTCTAATACACTCGACGCATTCCACTATCTCGATCTAACGCGCTCTCTCTTAGCTTCCCATCACCGATCCTCATACTCATGCTCTCTCTTTCCAGTGGAAGATGCCATATCTCTTCGTCCTTTGCCTTCTGTGCTTCGCTTCATCAATACGATAGTTTACCAAATACGTTGAAAGCACACAGCTATTCCACCAGCTCCGTTGTTACCTGCTTTTGACGCGTAGAATTATTATTAGCGTATATGATCTTCGCAATGATTTATGATGATTCTTTCCTACTCGTAGATCATTAGACCGTTCATTTGTATTATTCTCAACTTTTCGTTTTAATCTTTTAAGATCAATCTTCTATCGACCTGTACTTCCCCTTTAATTTTCATCAATAAAATCGATCTTTCGTATCGACAATTTGAAGAAGAAAACCCAAAAACCACAGAAGAAGATATTAACTTGGTTTTTCGTTTTTATCCCGAAAGTGTTCTTTTTTTGACGAATTTTTTCCTGTAAAAAAAGCAAAGGATAGCAGATGGAAGAGGAAAGTTTGAGCAATTCTCCTTCCCCGATTCTGACCGCTGATACTTTTTTTAACCGCGAGTATGATTATTCTTGATGCGAAGGAAGATAAACATATAGCTCGAAGGTAACGTGGAAAGTTGTAATGACAAGCGAGGAAAGCGACTGAGCAAAGCCAACGAGTAGAATGATAGAGAGAGAAAGAGAGAGAGAGAGAGAGAGAGAGAGAGAGAGAGAGACTACTCCGTCCACAGTAGTCGTGTGCTACCGACGTGGTTTCCCGTCTCTTGCTTCGTTCGTTCGTTCGTTCGTTCGTCGTTCGTTCGTTCACCCTCTCCTTCTGAACCTCCACCAGTTTGCATAATCCCTTACGGCAAAGTTCACACCGGTTGTCGCTTCGTACTCACTCCGAACCGGGAGAACTAAGTCCATCAAGCGTCTCGCGACGTTGACTGAAGAGAGAAAGATAGAGAAAGAGAGAGAACTTGCCATCTTTCTCTATCACTCTCACTCTTCCCACTTTTGTGTTTGTCTTTCTCAGTCGTACTTTCCCCGCTTTCTGACTTTCTACGCGGCTCGCGGAAAGAGAGAAGAAGGTAGAAGAAGAAGAAGTAACGTCCCATGGGAAGTTGCTTACTACCCCCGCAGGAACAAGTTACAACGGATTCCGCGCGGCGCAACTTGTGCTCGCGACCCTCCAGTCTGAGAAATAGGATTACCAACTCTCCAACGTGTTTTACATAATGAATTTCCCTCTACAAAATTCCTTGAACGCAAAACGTTGGACTCTTGCTCGACGCGTTGATCTTCGTGCATATACCCGAAAGTACATGTGGATATATGTAAATACGTGTATGTATAGTGGATATCTACCATCTAGTAGGTAACTTAACGAATTCTTTCTTAATTCCTGCTGATTTTATCTAAGATATTTTAATTCTACGTCGACCATATATATTGCTTATCGATATATTTTTTAATCGCAATTCGGTAATTAGGTCACTTTTCTCAATCCTATTTTAATATGTTCTAATATGTTGGAATATTAAGATAGGCTATATGTATCAATGCAGAAAGTTTGCAATTACAGACTTCTTTTGTCTTTTTTGGATATATAATGTTTCTTTTCTAATGCATATTTCATTTTCAAGAGATCATAAAGAATATACTGGTAGCATAAATAATGAAAAGAAGACAAGTAAAATAGAATAGAAAAAGAGAATAAATCATTGCGGAAGTACGAATAAAGAAAGAAGAAAAGGATAACATTATGGAGACAAATCAAGAGACACGAAGTCGTTTTCAAAAACGTAACCTAGTTACCCAGTATCTGACGAAATGATCGGCCTCCAAACATCGATGAGGAAGACAACGACGATTACGATAGAAATTGAATCTGGTTGGTACGCTTGAAAATTGGTAGAGTCATCTATACCTTCCCCATACCCTTTCCGTTTCTCGTCTCCCAACGATTCTGGAAGTAGAGAACCTTGACTCGGATAGGAAGCATTTGGAAAAGTAATTCACGATGCTATTCTTCGGATTTCGATCCTCTAAGCTTCTGTCGAATGGCAAAGTCTTCGTCTTCAGTGGTACATCTGGGAGTAATAGAACGAAGAATTTTACGCGCGAGCACGTGCTAATTCCTTCGAAATTTAAATTCGATCGATTTAAAATGTTACACGCAAAAAAAAGCTAACCCTGATAATTGTACGGTATGTATACTATCTGAAAAAAAAGGATAATTTTACGATACAGAATTTGTACTGCAAGTTTCTAATGTCGAGTAATGCATACCTTTGATGGTTAGGAAACTCGATGGATTCCAGGAATGATGATGCGCGCAATGGGTCGAACCCATTAATTCTCAAATAATTTACGTATTTCAACAGAGAACCTCAAAATTCTATGATCTATACTTCCTATTCACAAAGCAAATCAAATGATCCTATGTACGAATACATAGACAATATAAATGAATAAAATAACGATTCCATGGATTTCAATTTACGATCTGTAATTTTAAACGTAAGACCTAATTAATACTGCTTCGGGATTTGGTATAATTCCATAAAAGACGATAAAAACTCTTCTTAAAAAGTGATTACTCATCTTTCTTCATTCTTCTTTTTCGTACTTATTATCTATCTCCATATTTTAATCCTACGTACGTATGTTCTCTTCTAAATTCTTTTTACTAAAAGTAAGAAAAAGAATTACTATTCCTGAGACTTTGAGTTTAAAAATTAACGAAAAGGTCGAGTCTATAGAATTGAAAATTTTATGCATCTAAAAATGCATCATTCCAGTAGCAAGAAAACTGTAATTAATTCTATTAAAGAGTTCTAAACTCGAATTATGTTTATATATATATATATATATATATATATATATATATATATATATATATATAACGCATCAATGAGATTTCACATCTCTCGAAATCTCACATCAAAGAACTTTTTCGGGTCGAATTCGATATCAAGTTTCTTTCAACACTTCATGTTGAAAGTTAAGCGTGGACTTAAATGGGTGGATAGAAAGAGGGGTCTAAGCATTGCTCAAGGTTTAACTCCAGCCTCGGTAAGATCGGAGTAAATATCTGCGAGCTACAAGTGGGAGATTTTCTTACTCTCGAGCAACCCTCTAACCCTTCTCCTGACGCACTCCTTCCATCGTGCTTTACTCTTCTTTCAAGCTTTCTCTTTCTATCTCTAATTCTGTCTGTCTCGAACGCACGTTTTGCAAGTTCAAAAAGTATCGAATAGCTTTGCTGGTTACATAATGGAAGTTGAAAGGTTTTCAACGATAGAGAAACTTGTGATTGACGCATCTCTCAACGTTTCCTCTATGATTTTCTATGCGTTTCCTTTCTTTGAATTGTGCGAACTTGTTTCGTATCTTTCTTTAAGACGAATCGGTGAACGTTTCTGTTATTTCTTTTTTTTTCTTTTATTCAAAGTATTTGCCAAAATGTTCTTTCAAATTATATCCGAAAAATAAACTGAAAGATAAAAAAAGATTTTTTTTTCTTTTCTTTTTTTTTTTTTTTTACAGAAAAGTAGAAACAACGAAGGAACGCTGAAATGTAAAATACCAAACATCTTTCAAAGATTTCTCACGTATAACTTAATCCGAGTGCTCCTGCTGTTTCCCCTATTTTCTGCAGTTTATGTTGGTGACGCACATTTCTCGACTGCTGCAACTTACTCGAGTTCGTCTACCATCTACGAAGCCTGAATTTTAATCGAGTCAGAGAAGACCTTCTTTTATCGGGGAGAATGCTAAAGTAATGACTTCCACCCACGGCATGACATATCCGGTGTAAAATGTAGGATACGACGTTCGAGGACAGTAAAAATTTTTATGTTCTCACCGTAGTTCATAAAGACGATAGTATAACGCGGTACGAGGAGTGCCTTCGTTCATCTAATTCATCGTAGAATGTTTAAGCGAAGAGTCCTATCAACATCATTACTACCCTTCTTTTTATTATTCCCTCTGCTTATCTTTCTCTTTATCTATATCTGTATCTCATGAAAATTATTCCCGTAAATATTCCCGTGTAAAAATATTTCCAATGGAAAGCAAATTAAAGGTGTTCAAAATGAAATTGTAGATGCAATTTCACAATATCGAATACTTGCCGAAAATAAAACATTCATAATTACAAATGTTCGTCAATGTAACAAATACTTATTAAAGATCGCAAAACGAAAATGTTGCTGTGAATTGAATTATAAGTTTCCTTTTCACTCTCTCTTTCTCTCTTTACTTTTCGATCGAATATATCGAACGATCGTGAATGTATGAGCAAGCGTATGCGAATAAATAGATGTGAATTTTTAAGTCCTCTTTGAAAAGGGCAAAATCGGGCAATTATGCTGTAATTATTTCGACGTCGAAAGGCAAATACCTCCTAAATTTGTATTCCAAAGAAATCAAATTGATTTCGTATTGCAAGATACTTTTACGCACAATACCAAAATTCCTATTTGTTTACTCTTGCTTTTGTTATCGTTTTACTGGGTCAGGAAAACGGATGAAAGAAAGAAAGAAATAGTAAAGATGGATTCAGAACGGAAAAATAAATAAAGAAAACAAAATAAGGATAAACAAAATGGAAACGGCAGAGACAGAAATAGAGAGGAAGGAAGAGCATACAGATACGACAGAATACATCGCCGATGTCATATTTGGCATTTTCGACGATGTGCAACACAACGAGAATTATTATTAAATTTTAGAGACCACCGATTCGTTACCAGCCCTCGACCCAACGCGAAAGGGTGATGGCGGTGGTCGCAGTGGTGGCATTTGCCCGCTTCAAATACCCGGTTAATTCGTCTGGCAAATTAAAAGCAAATACGCGACGGTGATTTTGCAACTGATGATTTCCTCTTTGATACCACGTATGTACGTTGCTCTGCCATCACCACCACCACTCCTACTGTTTCCGCCGACGCAACCACCTTTCGTGTTTCCCTCAGTTGCCGTTCTTCCAACTTTCTTTTTTATTATTTCGCTTTCGCGGCAACGACAAGTACAAACAAGAGTCGACTAACACTCGGCTCTTTTGTACGTTGGTTCCTTTTGTCATCCATTTTTTTCTCGAGATTTCGCAATGACGAGACGTTGACGCCTACGCCATGTTTTGTCTCTCTCTCTTCTCTCTTTATCTCTCTTTATCTCTCTTTCTCTCTCCTTCTCTTTCGCATCGTCTCTTCAGAGCTTTAGCTGTTCCTTCTCTTTTTCTCTCTTCCTCCCGGCGTTCCACCTCTCGTTTATGTTCGCTGTACTGCTTTTTCAGCACGACGCTGACGTCTCGCAAGCTTTCCGACTACTAGACGCATGCACGATTCTGCGTTGGAATCTCGAAAGAAAGAAGACAAAACAATACACGGCACTCAGCTATCCGAGGAAGTGGGAGAGGAGATTTTATACAAGGCGAGAGGATGAGTTGGAAAGCGAGAAAACGAGAAGGAGGCATTTCGGACATCGAAATGCACCACAACAAAGGGGAGATTCTTCAAACATCGTCGTCGACGATTTGCAAAGAGAAAGAGAAAGAGAAAGAGAAAGAGCGAGAGAGAAAATATGAGATCGTTCAAAACGACGATCTCCGAAGATAACGAAGGAAAGAGAAAAAGATCCTTCTCTTTTTATCTTATTTATCTTCTTAAAAACCCATAGAATGCGACCCGCCATTGAGAAAAATCAAGAAAAGTTTCGAGCTCAGTGCCGGTGTGACAGGACCGAGTACAAAGACGACACGTAATGGATGATTGAAATGGATTACAAAATCCATCGGACGACTTTGATCGGGAGTATCGAGCGCTGCTAGGAGTAAAGCGAAACTGCGAATCGTACAAGAAACTGCAAGAGGATAGAAAGTTCGGCTTTTCTTGCTCGACGAGAAACTTCCTAGTCTCGAAACTGTCCGTAATGGTCGTCGCAACTGTCATCCGTGGATACTTTTGGATGTCAGCTGGATACACGGAAACTAAAGTAATGTAGGACATTTACTAAAGTAGATTGCGACGCGGGAGGAAGTAAAGAGAAACGCGAAAGTTCTACGGCCATTCCAACTTTTGCAAAAAAGGACTATGCGAAAGAATCAAGATACAGAGAATCTTCTTACGTGTACGTTATACTGCGAAAGGCAGGAAGAATTTTTCACTTCGAACTCTCGATGTAGAACTATCGATGAGATATCATCGACCTCGACGGTATCGCTTCTCCTAATAGCCGTAGTATATCTAACTTCACGAAAGAAAAGGGAAAAAGAAAGAATTATATATTTCTATGTATAGGTACACGCATACCCATATATATATATATATATATATATATATATATATATATAATAAAAGCACCTACATGAGACAAACTTTCTTAGATTGGTTTAATGGTAACTCTTTCGAGAGAGTGTTAGAAAATCTGGACTTATATCACGGATTTAATACTATTACCGTAGTTCATTAATTATATGAATGATAGTCGAAATTATCAGAATTCCGGTTACGGCGGATATTTACCTATACGTTTGCAACTGGTATCAACGATAAAGTTTTCCGTAAAGTTAGAATACTCCTCTTACTTGATAGAAGCCGCGAATAACGTAGTAAATTACTGGAAGGTATTGAATATAGATTTATTATATCTATAAGTAGATCCGCGATGGTCAGTTATTACGCGAAACTGAGCGATTGCTTTTAATATTCGCGCCAGCAGCGTACAGATTCTCGACCTTCGTTCTCCCTCCGGCAACCATCGACGCCACCCTCGGTACTACTACTCTTCGCCAACTCCAAGATATATAGACCCATAAAAATGGACTTTGACTTCTATCCGCTGTATATTATTTTCTTCGCGGGACAAACGCGCCGTTATTGAAGGTCTCTCTCGTAGCTCCACGAGACCAAAATATATCCTCTCTCTCTCTCTCTCTCTCTCTCTCTCTATTTATATCTCTTTGTTTTTTCTCTCTCGAAAACGATCCTTCGTTATCATTCGAGGTTTTAGTCGGCATACGCGACGAGAATCGAAAAATGAAAACAGACGCGTTTTCATTTAGTCTCATATACCATACATAAAATGTATTTTAACGAAATAAAGATAACGAAACGTTGGAATACCTATAATATATTTAACTTGAATATTTAAAAGTAACGTCAGCCAAAACCGATATATCGATATATCGACTCGTCAACGACCGAAATGATTAAGCACGATAAACGTACGATTTATCTTCCGTTAATTTTGATTCACTGTTATCCTGCCATAGAATGAAAAAGAGTGAGCTATAAAAAATGTCTTTGTTTGTAATCATGCACAGCTTCCAAATACCTAGTGAACTCTATCGTTCGTAACTTAATCGTTTCAACGAGAGCAAAAACACAGGAGGACTTTTACTGCTCGATTACTTTTTGCCATCATTTGTTACCGACCGTTTGAGAGAGATTCGATTAGTGTAAACGAAGTGATACATTTTTTATCGGCAATAACGCGCGTCGAAATTTTGTACGCCGGAACGTCATTGACATTTGGCGCCGACTAATACCCAAGCATCGTTCACAACCGAAGCGAACGGACAGCTGGCATGTGCCGACGTTGCTAAATATTTCTGAAAGAAATACAAGATTTCTCTCGACGGGAAAGCTGAGAAAAATCGAAAACAAGAAACAGAAAATAATTTCAATTGGTCGTTTAAATTCTTCTGTTTCATCTCTGATCCAATTAGAATAGAAAAATGCATTATTCCGTAAATAAAACAAAACAAATGATAAAAATGCGTGGCATGCGGGTTTATCACAATCTCGCGTTCCATGTTTCGCGACATAAAAAAGTCAACTTTACTCGCGCTCATTTCATTCTCTTAACTCGGTTAGCTTTTTTCGCGAGTCTGCGATTGGTTCTTCTGATGCTCCATTGTTGGATATAATTTAATCTAAAAATTGTATTTGAAAGAAATTTTTCGTGGAACGCTATGAACGCGAATTTTAATTAACCGTCGTGCGGACAAAATTTATATACGGAACCTCACATAAATGATGCACCATTGCATTTAATTTAATCCTTATTATAGGATTTTCTGGAAATACATGTATAAAGAATCGCAAATCCTTCGCCTTATCGTTTTTTATATTCTCGATTATTATGTCTACTAGTTTTCAATTTATTGTTCGATATTAATAATTTGATAATTAAATTAAGCCAGGAAGTTTACAAGATTTCAAACGGTGTTAGACAATTAAAGAGGAAAGCAGAGTTATTTGTAGATTAAAGTTATCTTTCTTTACAGCAAGATGAAATATAGTTTTATGTTTAACCTTCCCCATATATTGTTATTATTACGATTATTTTATGTTTTCTCGCATGCATAATATTCTCTGAGATATTTCTAGGAACGCATTCAATACAAAGAGACTTTCTGAGACATTATATATAAGTTATTATTGTCATTATTATATTCGTTTTTCTTCATATTGTGGGTCTGAGAGCTACTGATGGATCTTTCACTAAGTCATATGTTCATTCCTTATTAGTATAACATTTCGTTGCTTATGATTTTTTTGTTTGTATATAATATTTTTTCCCAGTCTAATTTGTACTCATCGATTTCTAGTATGCTTTTAGATGTATATTTGTACTGTGGTGGATATGATTATATGAATTTGTGTTCCAGTGTTAATGTTTGGTCTATCATGCTTGCTGCTATGTTGTGTTTATCTAGATATTTTGTTTCGATTAGTAGTATGCATTGCCCTATTATATACTATTGTTTCTCTATTTTATACATGTATCTGTGTCCATGGTTTATTTTCATGTTTTTTTATAGTTTTTGATAGCTGTTACGTTGGTTTGTATTGCTAGGACAAAGCCTTTTGTTTCTCGGAAAAGTTTTCCTACGAGACGCCATTTATATGAAAGTTGTTTGTCTATTTTCGGATTTTGCATAATCTTGTAATGGTTGCTATGTAGAATTTTCTTTGACCATTTCTCTTTCTTTTGTTCTATTATGAGTACGTATATGTCTTCTGATGTACTTTCTTATCTACAGTTGAGTGGTGTGTATCGTACGTTTGCTTTGACGACAGCTTAGTAGAGTGTTGTGGTCTTATTTTGGAAATAGTTCCTTAGGATTTCTATTTATATTTTGTGTAGTGCTTGAATGTATAATATATCTCTCTCTCCTTTCTTTCTGCTTATTATGGTTCTTTCAATACACGAGTTTGGGTGTATTTTACGGTGGTCTGTAAGTTTTGTTTAATTTATTGAATTATTTTCAATCAATTTATTATTTTAAATATAATTGTAATAGTATTAGTATAGCGTATATATCGATTACCTATCAATACATTCGTCATAACAATAATCTTTATACATCAGTTTATTTTTGTATTTTTTAATAAATTGTTTAATTTATGTATGCTTATGTTTTGATTAAATTCTTGAAAGTATTTGTATGTTTCCCCTGGTTTTTCTTTCTTGTTGTTTTCAGTTTTCTTTTTTCTATTGTGAACATATGACATGTCCGTATCAAATTTCCTATCTATGTCCCTTGCGTCTTTTACATTATTAAGAGCCCTTGCGTATGTGTTTCATTAGATATATTTGATTATATTTTTTTGATATCATCATCAGCATCATCATCATCATCATTGTCGTCGTTGTCGTCGTCGTCGTCGTTGTTATTATTACTATTATGTTTATTATCATTACAATTATTGTATTTTGAGTAGACCAATGGGCCTATCCCTACTTTTCAATAGCCACGCCCTTTCTCTTTCCAGCTTTCCCTTCCGCGATCATTTCCTATCCCCTCTTTCCACTGACAAATATATTTCAATCTCCAATCAAATCACTTAAAAGTACAATACATCGAAATACATACACCAAAAATACCACAAGTTATATTCAATTATCTAATAAACTGTAAGTTAAACTTGTTACTTTTATGAATCGACCTGCCCGTTCGTAACACTCGAATTTCAGATTCTACTATTGTGTACTCCGTCTAACTTTGGCTATTATCCTCTTCCACGACTTAATGAAACTCTTGATATCCCTATCCTTCACTTCATCCAGACTTTACCAACACCTTCATCGGCTGCCCGACACAAAATTCAAATCGAGCATTTAAACGGCCACTTCAAATTACTAATTATTGTTACGATTTTTTTTTGTTATAAAAGCGTTTCTCCTATTTAAAAATTTCTTTATTTTTTTCTTCTGTTTTTCTCGTTATAAGAGCTCGAGCTAAAATAGAGAAATAATGGCGAATGTGATGAAACTCTATACGTAACAGTTAATGGACAATCGACAAAACCTCCCTTATTGAATTAATAAATGAAAGATTAACAAAACGGTGTATTTTTAGATGAGAGTAGTGAAATAAGTTTCTTAAATCAAAGTATTTTCGAACGATTAACTGAATCATATTCCGAATATGGATTATACATTCAATCGAACTCTAGTAACTGATTTTCATAGATCATCCTAACTGTTTCCTCAACACAACTGCAAGACATATACTAACGTAAGAAGCAAATGACAGCAAAAGACACAAAGATACAGAAGGAAAGAACAATTCGGAGGAATCCAAAGCTTTGTAGAAGCTTCAATCGAGCCTCTTGCGAGCAAACAATAGGAGAATAAGTATCGATTTTGTGTGGCTTTAGAATCCTTAGGATAACCCGTCAAGGCATAAACCTCGCACTATTGTGGAAACGATTTCGAGATATTCCTGGAAGTACTGCGAACGGAACTACTGCCGACGTAATAATAGCGGCAGAAACAGTAAGGATGACGAGGACGAACCAACGAGACGATGAGAACGGACGAACAGTGACAAAACAATTAAGCAACTCATAACTGCCCAGCACAGACGCCCTCTGGACACCGTTCTCTGACCCGAATTGCGTCAAAGTGTCACGGACAACAAAGTCCACCAGACCGAAGTGAAATTGCAACTCGTGTGTCTGCGTATCGGGCATAATTTCCCTCCGCAAGCTCTCAATACTGCTATCGAACGAGAAACATTGCAGAATTGAGACTATTAAAGGTCTATTTATATACAACCGTCATGACCGATTCATGTTTCGTCCGTGCATCGGATCCGAATTGGTTACCATAGTTTTATATGTAAGTAACAATTTATACATCATCCGTGACATGTCCGTCATTGTCATCGTATGCTGAGAAAATATTCAGACACGAAACGACTATGACACGATTGCATATAAATAGACTTTAAATCTGCTTAAAGCACGTGTCTGATCAGTAGATAACGATCCCTTTATTTATCCTATTTTATAAAAAAAAAAAGTATAATTATATGACAGAGAATATATTTAAAATGTGGTTTACTTATCATGAGTTATTGCATACATGGTAATAATATACCTCTGATATAACTGAACATTCCCAATACATAATTAAACTTTCTTTCTAAAAAAGTACATAGACCTGTAGTTTACAAATAAAAAATTGGTGTCAAAATTATTTGTAAGAAATTGTTTATAATAAATTTTTTTTAATGAATCATTGAGTATATACGTATTTGCATAAATAATATGTACACACATCAATTTATATAAAAGTCAATTTATGTAAAATTCATTATAAAAATTATAATAATAAGTTATTTATTATAAATTATTAAGTAATTATTGTAAAACAAAATTGAAAGCCACGTGACATTTTTTATGTTCTGTAATGCATATCGCTTTGTTTATTTTCAGTGTTTAATTCAGTTAGAAGACGAAAGATTATATATCGTTGATTGTAGAGTACATATCGTTGAAACAAACAATAGTGAAACTGCAGGGCCAATGTGGTTTTGTTATGTCTGTGTATGATGACAATGATTAAAACCAAAAAAAAAGTAATAAATACAAAAATTCATAAGAAAAGCATCTAAGGGGAATGACTAAAGAGACATTGAAAGAAGTGCAAAGTGTGATTGTGATCTGTAATGGTATCTTATCATTTCCTTACTTGTGCAATCGTTTATTTTATTAAATATAACATTTTAAATATAGCATCACTTGCTTTAAAAATTATTCTTTTTCTTTTCTTTTTTTTATTCTACATTATTATAGGATATGAAAATTTCGCATATGTGTGTGTATTGAGCAATAGATTGTATGTTTTTCTAAAACTCGAAATGCATTAGCTTTTAAGTTGATTTGTCATTAATGCGATCAAAGTAGATAATGTCGTTAGAGACTTCAATGTCCTTAGAGTAATCTGTGTTGTATTATTTAGCGAATGACAGAAAGATTGACTGTGCGATCTGCAAAAATAAATGAATTAAAGTAAAAGATCTATACTTCATTATCTGATGAATTCTGATCTAAGATTACAATATGATGAGAAAGAATAAACAAACAGTATTTATATATTTTCAGCAAACTCTGTCCCATATATTCGTTTTACTCGTCTAGTTTGTATGACTTTTACCAGGAATGGACAATTTCTTCTCCGCTGCGAATCAAACAGTCCACATCATCAATCAATCCGTTCTTTCACTACTTAAGTTTACTATCCACTACTTCAACCGATTATCCATAAATAAACAGAAATATAAGCCGTGTAGTTCACTAAGCACGGCAGTACCAAATAGTGGAGATCGTTTTCTCCCACTTTACTAGGACAGACAGGTAAAAGCAAAAGCCACATGCGGTTCATAGACCGTCGGTTGCCCACTCCTATTGTAAAGGATCGGATTTCTTGCGTCTTATGGCCCGTACACGTCGTCGACTAGTCGCCGGCGATTTGGTCGACGAAAGACCAAAAACTAGGTAATTCGTTGTCGGTGTCTTAAGGACCATCGAATAGTCAAAATTTGAATGTGAAGCTCGTTACTACATTTGGACTTTAAGAGTTGCTTATCGCTGTGCTAGAAAATTTAAGATTGGACAGATGAACATCATTCGAAAGATACTAAAATAAACAACGGGACAATTAAGCTATTTACAAAACAGAATATATAGTTTTTTTATACGAGATTATCTTTTCAAATTTTTGAAAAATATTTTTTTTGCAAATATTATATCTAAAAAATATTTTTACGCAAATGAAAGCTTGTTTTAAAAATTTGAAATAATGGTGTCGTGTAAAAAACCTTTATCTTTCGAATGAGTCATCGATTATCAAAGTCAGACAAAAATTGCGACTAAATTAGGGTCGATTTCATACACGTATGTTTGTATCATTACGCTATCATATATCGAAAAAATGACGCTAGTTGCATTTAATTTTTACTTATCAAATTATTAGGAAGAAATAAATAACCTGTAGATTTGTAAACAATTATTCCTATGATGAATCAGTTAGAGATATTGTATATTATTGATTATAATCAATCAGTTACCATAAATCCAGAATAATATTATGTTTGTATATTATGTGTATATATTATTGCAACTTTAGCTTTTAGTATATTGTTTCCTTTTGAACTAACGAATATATTTCTCTAGTTCTCTCTATCTCTCTAGTTATTTGTTTTAGACTATTTTAAACACAATTGTCTTTTTATATTGTCTGCTATTTTTGACTCGATGTTCATACGTACTTCGCTATTATTCCGAAATATGTTATTCGATTACTTATATATGCATACATAAAATTTCATTATTATCCTGATCGAACCCGTAAAATGATATTTGTGAAAGAAGCTATATTTTGACATATGACAAAGACATGGTCATAATCAAATCTCAACTATGATTTTATTGAAATAAATTATTATAAAACTAGAGATGATGAATAGCCTTAAATGCTTTTAGAAATCACAAAACTTATTTTGTTATACTTTTTATTAATCTTTCGTAAAAATTGTTGGAAAATAAATATATTGCTTTTGTAGATTGCATCGTGTTTCAAATGTGCCCGGGAAAATATCCTGCGACGGGAAATTGAACAGACAACTCGGACCCAGTTATACGTTGCTCGGGATCCTATTCACGCAGCCAAGATAGAGATCGGATAAAACCTCTACACTTGTCATGTGAACTTGGCATTTGATTCAGTGTACTTCATTGGTTGCCGCGATCAGCGAATCGCCCGTGTCTCGTTCGTTTTTTCGTGGTCGGCGCGATGAAGTGCATACGAGCTCATATACTCTCTTGAACCCAGTGGTTGCTGACGACATGGTTGTCAGTAACTGTCTGACATTGTACAACGATCCTATGCCACCGCATTTCTCACAGGTTTCTCACATATTTCAGTTTTTTGATAATACGTCCATTCTGCTCTTACAACATTCTTATATTTACTTTTCTTTTGTTTGTTTAAATAATTGAACATCGATGGTTAGTATCAATACTGCATTTATTGATAAAACGATCTAGTCATCTGAACACCGTCGTTATGACGTATATATCACTGAACTTTTAATAACAAGTATAGTTTCAAGTACTTCTAATAACATCTTTTTTATGAAACAAAGTTCTTATTTACTATTCCAAGTATGATTTTGCTTACAGATCTAACATTAAAGGATCTGATACAAAACGATGTAAATTCGTTCTGATGGTTTATATATTTTTCCAATGTTGAATTTCCAATTGCTTATTTTTCTTATGGTGAAAGTTGTTGTAATGGATTTGTCAAATCATAAACTTCTAGGCTTTCTGGTGGTTTTCTATTATTCCATTCTCTGTTCCATATCCACCTCTCCAAATGTGGTTAACACGTCGCTCGACAATTCGATCATTAGAAAGACTAATTTAATATTTTCTTCACAATATATATCGATTTTGGATATCATTGCTGCAGAACAATAACATTTCCTCCGATTTCAAAGTCGTGGAGTCTGGTGGCGTTATTAAATTGTTTCTTTTTTTTATTTTTATTTTAGACGTCTCTCTTTGTGATTCTGGATTTTATTTTTGGATCCGAGGACGAGAATAAGGTTTTCATAGATTGCACGAAAAACAGTTCAGTCGATAATCTTTCATTTGAAGTAGCTGAGCATACTTTATATCCGTAATTACAGAAAAATTCGTGAATTTGATTTTTCCAATTTGAAAGACTTTATTATTGTCCATTTAATTGTATCTATTATATGTTCAGCTTGACTATTCAACTGTAGGTGTCTGATTACTGATGTTAAATATGTTACTCCTATTTCATTGTACAATAGTGAGAAAGCTTCTGTGTGTTATGGTTATTAACGAGTATTTTCGGATAACCGAAAAATTTAAATAGCGATCAAATACTTTTCAAATTTCAGTTATGCAATTTGAACAAATAATTCTTGTTATAACCACATTCGATATTTGCTGTGTGTAAAATGAACAAATACTTGGTGTCAGTTGACCCTGCGTAATTAATGCGAACTCTTTCGAAATATTTGATTGCTTGTGACCACAGATTAAATAATACCTTTGGGGACAATTCTTGCGATAATTCACAATGTTCTGAGACATCTTAGGCCAATAAACATATTCCCTTACTAGTTGTTTCATCTTTTGTATTCCTAGATGTCTATAATGTAAAATTCTGGTGCATTTGTTGAGATATGACTCTTCGGCGATTAAACATTAAAGCATCATTCATGATAACCAATTTATCTTGCAGTTTGTAATAATTCTTTTTGCTATCGGAAGTTATCTATTTCCAATCAGATCGTAAACTTTGTATGACTTTTTTTATTTCTTCATCGTCAATGATTGTCGTTTTAAATTGTTAATATAATTGGAGTTCTAATTTTTGAAGTATGGAATCATGTAGTTGATAAAAAGCTATAGCTTAGACAAAAGATATTTGGAATTCCTTTATATTGTCGTATTGGAATTCATCAATAATCCGCAATAAAGCATCTGCTTATCAAAAATCATATATTCTCACGTATTCAACTCTAAAATCATATCCAAATAATAATCAAATTGCCCAGAGCTTTAAATATGTTATGATCGTTTCTATTTTCGTTTCGTCTGTACGAAATAACGCCATGAAGGATTTATGGTCTGTCTATAGGATAAATGACCTCAAAGAAATTTATGAAAACACTCAACTGTTGATATTAATGCAAAAGCCTCTTTTTCGAGTTGCGAATAATTTCTCTGAGTATCGTTGCGGCTTTGCGCCGATATGTGATATACTGCGTATATTCGACCGTTGTCGACATGTTGCAGTAGGATTCCACCGATACCCATAAATGATGCATCAGCCGTTACTACCAAAGTTTTTGATGGATCAAAATGTTCCAAAACTAACGGGTTTAACATTAGTGTTTTTTAGGCGACAAAAGATGTATCTTCTCCTATCTCCATAGTGCATCCTTACGTGTGAGTTCTTTGAAAGACTGCTTCGTTTATAAATGATATACAAATTTGCTCTAACGATTGATCATTCCTAAAAAACGTCGCAATGCGCTTTTGTAATTTGGAGGTGGCATTTCAGTCAACTAAATTTATCCATGTTCAAATAAAAATCACAATCTGCGAGACACTGCAACAATTTTCCCAACCGAACATCGTGTTCTTTGAAGATTGAACCCATGAAAAGACCATTCAGATAAGTAAACATCAAGTTCAATTAACGGCTCAGGTCTATGCATCTCTGGAAAATTGCTAGGGTTGTTTTTATATCAAATAGTAATCTCTTACATCGAAACAATACTTTTGTTGTAACGAAGGTAGTTAGATTTCATTGTTCCTTTGTTATCTAAATACGTATCATTCAGATACTATTGGTTGAAATAATGATTTCCGTTGAATTTTGTAAATGTTCTTTCGATATTTATTAAAGGATATTTATCATTTCTTAGCGCCGGATTTATTATTTCAAAAATCAGCACAAATGCTAATTCTGTCACGATTTTTTACGATTATAATGAATGTCAATAATATCTAAGGATTGAAGATGTTTCTGCTTTTCTTTTAGAAATGTTTCCATTGCATATAGAATATATTTACAAAGTAATTGAATCGGTTTTACATTGTTCGAGAGATAAAATTTTGCTTCGAAACCTACGCATCTACCTAACTCATTCGCGAGCAACGTTTTTGAGAATCTTTCATGCGATTTTTTTACATGGTCGCATAAATCTCGCCAACGAATCCCGAGATTATTTGTTTTTCGTAGTGTAGGTTAACATTGGCTGCACTCGGTTGTTTCGCGAAACATCAAGTCCTATGAAATTGATTTTATCACGATTTCCAACATGAATGTTGATATTTCCCTTACAACTGAGAATTTCAATATAACTTTTAAATTTATCGATATCTCGGAGGATTTTTGCTCTTCTGGAGTGAAGGATGAGTTTAATAGGCAGGAGGATAGATTTAGATAAACGTGTCCATTCGTTTTGACTGATAACGATGATGTCAAACTTGATATATCTTCATTTCTAACGTTTTAATATTTTCACATATATTCAAATAAATATTTCTAATTCTAATCTGATATCATTTATCGAAGCATTTTCATTTTTCTTTCGTAATGCAATTCATTTCAGTTTTTCGTGATCGGTAGAATAACGATTATAATAATAGCATAATTCTGAACGTTTTCTACGACCAAATTCGATGGTATGTTTATTAATACGATCGATATAAACGGAGATAAGTGTCAATTTGTCATATCAGAAATTTAGGACTACTATTTGTTCTTGCGTGACCGGAATGCTGTCGTTGAACAATGACTAATTTTTCTGTCTTTTTGACACATTTTCGCCGGTTTGTCCAATGCTATGTGGTCAACTAAACGATTGAATTACGCTAGACCGAGCTTGTCGATTGATTATTAGGCGCGTACACATTTCGACTGGTAATACTTTCGCTTCGGTTAAAACCGTGTATTCATGATACTGTAACCATTTACTGAAGGATCTGATGTCGTTGTCGATTACATATATACACTTTTTTATGCAGTTACTTAATTGAGTATATAAATCCAAGTACGAAGCTATGTGCTTATCCACCTCTTTCCTCGACGATTGACGTACTTGCAGTTTTATTTACCAGAAGTTTTTAACTGTTTCAATTAACTGTGCAATTTCTGCAAATGCTATGAAGCATTAACTAATTGTTCGGGTTTTATGTTATAAATGAAGTTATGGTAATAAAAAGCAAGTACTTTATAATTGTAGATGAACACAATATAAATGTGTATTTTACACAATAAAGTATTTTATATTTGTGAGCTTTGCTAGTTGGAGCAACGCTAACTTGTGCCGTCCGGTACAGAAACCAAAATCCAAAGGAACACGATGTTGCCAATCATATATACAACCCCTAACAAGAAGATATATCTATAGGAAGAGATATTTCCGTGCTATTATTAACCGGCGGAAACCGGCGAATATCGTCTCGTCAATCAATAAACATTGAATCACTTAAGCCAGTGGCCCTCCGATATTTCTTTGAATCGAAAGTTCACTTGCTGGAAGATATCGTCTTGAGAAATATTTTCGTTGAGACAATCATTTTTTTGGCATCAATTGCACATACATATCAATTCTGATTTGAAAATAGTAACGTATGTCTCTACGTATGTACAAACAAGAAAAAATGAAAAACGATTGAAAAGGTGAAGAGAAATATAAATAAGCGACCTCTCGATTTTCAACGGTTGAGAAATATTTCTCAAAATTTCTTCTGCACGGGATCAGAATGGATGAAGAGTAAGATAGTACCAAATCGAGAAATGAATAAAGGGAAAGAAAAGAAGAAAAAGGACGCTAGGGAGTCCCTGAGAAATTACCGAAAGCGTTTTATGCTCTCTCTCTTTTTCTCTCTTGCATCCACGTACCATGGTATTCCGTTTGGCACGTCAATGCTTTCAGACGATAAAGTGCTTTTCTTTACGAAGCCACCATCCGTCGCACAAGCGTGGCCAATCAGGCGACAATGGATCGTAAATTCAAGCCAATCAGAAAGGAAGCCAAGACGTGACCGTGACCATGGTGCGATATTGCTTATGAATTATTTAAACGGCTGGAACAACAAAGTTTCTTTCTCCTTTTCATCTCCGTTTTAATTTTACTCTGTCGATGTTTTTGGATACACGCAAAATCACCAATGCATCTGTAATCGCAAGAACAACTATTTGTCGCTTATTTCCCCGATTTCGAAAGTCACAATTCTACTCGTAGAAATAGAGGAATTCCACTTGGAAGTTGCTAACTTGTAGATAGCCCTTCGCAGCGTGGAAATCCATTGGGAAGTCCTCGATGTCGAGAAAGGCGCCACAAAATGGCTTTGAAGCGGTCCGCGTATTTAACACTCATCGATCGAGTGTTTCCAATAATTCGGACATTTATGGGTAAAGCCGACGAACTACGCAATTAACTGGAAAGCTTCAACTTCGATAATCGACAACACCCTTTTAGGTTCCCAGCGTAGTAGCCACAGTGTCCCGGCTGATTCCAAAGTCCGTAACCAATTTCTGCTCTGTGGGAAGGAGAACACATGCCGTTGGATTCTATCCTCAATTATTGTACTTTGCCTGATAAGAATTCTAATAAAGATATTTCGAGTTTTCAAGGTAAAAGTCAACTCAACGACGATTACATACTTTCATTTAACGCTTGAACGATCAACTTCTCGAGCTATTATATCATTAATATTACTGTACAATTAAAATCGATATCTTATTAATGAAACATCTTGCGAAATTGATCAATTGTTCAATTCGTTTCTTTGGATATTCCTTTGCTCCATATCATCGAACCGTTAAAACACGAATCTCAATCAAGTATTTTTACTTATTCAAAAGGAAACTCACGCTTGCCGAGCAAAACTGTTATTTCATTCGCGCGAAAAGTCAAAAAGTTACTCACTTCAAAAGAACATAAGTTTCATCATTCTTTCGAAAAGATTCCGAGTTTCGTTGCTTCGTTCGAGATCCTTCGGTCGACCTCGAACGAACCATTATTCAAATTGGTATACATTGCTCGAGAAGCTGTTAGTTCCGCGTTATTCAGTTTTTCTTCCTCTTTCTTAAACATCTCTCGTTTGTCTCTGTATTTTCTCTGTACTTTCTCTTCTATCTTTCTCTGCTGTTTCTTCGTTACTAAAGAGATGAGTTGTCCATTCTGCGATAATAAGAGAGAAAGAAGAGAGAGAGAGAGAGAGACGGAGTCCAAATAAAGTTGATTGTTGAAGCAAATTACACATTCAGAAAACATTGCAAATAATCGCGTTCACAATTAAAATGTGTTAATATATGCATTTCTTTTCATATCTCTATATTGTACTATACTTTTCAATAAAACCCCACTAAAAAATTACCCCATTTTCTCATCCACTAATATATAGACCGAAAAGAAACTTTGCTCTCAACCTCTCGGGCCCTTTAAAGAGCTTCTATGTCTATTTCCTCTCTTTCACTCTTACGTCGCACTATTACTGATGAGCTTCTTATACCTCGCGCACGTCTCTCCCTCGTGTCGTCACGCTATCCCCACTCTCATCGCACTCACATTCATACGAGCGGTCTACTTTCGTATATATGTAAATATAGATATGTATACACTCTCGTTTGGACGAGACGTGCTCCATTTACACATACGAAAGCACACACCGAGGGTGTCTCATTAAGCTTTACAATCAATATTACTCTCGACCTTGGCCTTAGAAGGACGTTTTTAACATCCACGTCTCATTGTTGAAAAAGCTACTATTACTTTTATAAGAAATTTCTAGTTTAAATTAACGAGTCTGACTCTCGAATATTTTCTTAAAAAGGTTATGATATCTTCAAATCAAAATCTGTAAAAATCAATAATTTTATGTATAAAATCGTATAATATTACGTCGATTTAGTATACACATGAGCATGTAGGTGAACATTTTTTAATTTATCATAAGATATCGAAAGTAATATTCATATATGTGTACATATATACGATGACATCGAATAAGGGAATTTTCTATGCGAGACCTGGAAACTTCTTTGTATTCTTGCTAGCTGGAAATCTATGTAGGTACATACTTTTGTCAACCAGCCGTCTACAGGAGAAACTTGGCAGTTGTTTTACGAACCAACGGATTTGTCCTGACGAGTCTTTTAACCCTATAGAATATTTTCACATGTAGCTTCCTTTTCGAATGTCGTCTGTCATTGTCTACGTTCATACGCAAAACGGAATAGGAATGACTATATGCGTTGAGAAGAAAATAGAAAGGCACAAAAAAGCGAACAAGACGGAGGTGGCAACAGAAAAGAAAAAGAGGAGAAAGAGGTTGAAACAGTCGAGTCGAGGGATCGAGCGAGCGAGCGAGCGAGAGAGAGAGAAAGAGAGAGGAAGAGAGGGAGGGGGAGGGAAACAGAGAGAGAGAGAGAGAGAGAGAGAGAAAGAGAGAGAAGACACTTCTTGTGTGCGCAGTCCTCCGCACGAGAGTGGAGTTTTACGCATGTTTAATCTGGAAATGGATCGTCCGAGCATGTGGCTCTATGAAGCGAGTTGAAGAGAGCCAAAGAGGAAAATAGAGAGGGAGATCCAGAAAAAGGGATGCTAGGGCTAATATGCAACGTATATACGCATTTCTCTCTCTTTCTCTTTTCTGTCCCGGAAACTGGACAGCACTGCGAGCCTTCTCGTTTCTGCTTCGACGTGTTCGTTTTATCGACTTTTTCTTTTTTTAATATTCCGACAAAATATCAGAACGAAAAGGAGAACAGTATTATATACACGTAAATAAAACTATGTATATATACATATATAGATATATATTTTTTTAGAGAATTCACTCGTATTCGGTTTCACATATTATCTTCTCTCGTTTTTTTTTTTTTTACTGTTTTTTTTCCTTTTCATTCCCTGTTTTTCTTGTGGCCCAAGCAATAGCTCGAGAAATAATCTTGGCAATTCCTTAATTTGTCAGCCTAGAAATCTACCTTCGTTTTTAATCATCGATAACGTTTCTGTGCTTCAACTTACGTATAGAGTTTTTATGAGAACACGAAGTGATCTTTGATTGCATCTCGAGTAATATATGAAAATCAGCATTCCTGTAATGACCTTACCATGAATAAAAATAAAAATATGTAATAAACGGATACATTTTTTCCTTGTAAAGCTCAGGTAGAATTGATTTAGTATGAACAAAAAAATGAATATTTCCTTATTCCTTATTTTAGATCGGTATTCTTTAACAATAATAAGGTAGCGACGCATTAATTCTATTTCAAAATAAATGTTGCGAAGTAACGTGATCGAGTATTTGAGCGAATGTCGTGAGAATCAAAAATTATCTTTTACATTGACTAGTCAAAGAATGCTCAAGTTACGTTGAAAAAAAGAATAACGACGACCCTTTTAGGGATCGTTTCTTAGAAGCGAAACTTGATATCGTTTCTTTCTCTCTGTTTTCTTTGTGAGACTCAAAAATTGGATCATCATTGACGGCTTGTACACTTCCCACGCTAATATGAAATAAAGACGCTTCTTTCTTTTTAGAAAGAAAGCGATTAGAAAATTGTATCGAGCCACGGAAGGAAGAAATTTGGAGAAAAAAAGTTCCTTTAACTTCATCCATTTCGGCATTTATTTTTTCTAAATTAGAGAATATAAATCACACTTGGGAAGGTTAATTTGGCATATATAATCTAGGCTCTCGTAGAAATAAAGGCACAGCCCTAGATCGATATATCGCTTTCATAACAACTGGCCGCAGTCTGCTTATACATCATACTAATTATTTATATTTCACAAACCGCTACAGATGGTACCTGCTGCACATAGCATGTTCGCGGTATTTCACACTCGCGATGGGGACTGGTGCACAATGTGCGTACTATATGCGTTTCGATCGTACGGTCAATTAGTTCGTGGAATTTTCTAAGCCATAGGTAGGCAACTGGCGGTTCATGCCCCTGCTTGACTGTTCTGGTAAAGTGGTAAAAAACGAATCCTTCTATTTAATACCGCTAAGCTGCACAGTTTTCGTTTCCATTTTCTGTTTTTCTTGTTTTGTTTTATGGATAATCAGTTGCACATCGTTATTTGAATTTATATATTAAAAAGAAAATAAGAAAACATTGTCAATAAAAATAATTGGTATTCAAAACTTTTAACTGAAAATACTTCAAAAGTGAAAACATGTAATATGCAGCATTTTCTCTTGCAATCAGTCATATAATACTTACATTCAACCTATCCATATCCTACACCGAGTAAAATGTGAGAAGATCTCCTCACAAGCTGCACGGCTTTTTTTTTTTAAGCATGGAGTGATAGCTAGTAGGAGAACGAATTGATTAACAGTAGAGACTGTGCGGTTTGTGGCAGAAATAAAGTTTTTCATCTATATTTTAAGCAAAATCTTTTTAAATTTCACGTAGAAACGAGAAATGATAGAATAAACAATGAAACAAAAATGTAACAAAAGAGTAGCGTAGAATATAATAAGATAACTGCTATGAATTTGTGACGTTGAAGGAATAAATAATTATTTACCTATATTTGACATTTCCTCGTTCACGTAGGACCAGAGAGAGAGAGAGAGAGAGAGAGAGAGAGAGAGAGAGAGAGAGAGAGAGAGAGAGAGAGAGAGAGAGAAAAAGAGTAGAGATTTCTACGTCGTGTTACCAGCGGCGATTAAATATCTACCGCGGGTCGCTTTAAAATTTAATTCACACTGCATAAATCAGCTGATTCGCGTGTTAGGATTTCCCGACACTTCATTTTCATGTCATTTTATACGTTGGATACGACTGATTTATACGGACAAACTTACTAGCAATACATGTACTGTTGCTGAGAGTGAACGTTATTTGCAGAATTGCGCAAACGCAAATGCAAATCGTTTATTTCTAAACCGGAAGCGGCAGTTGCCATATTACGCATACATATATAAACACATATCCAAGCACCTACGCACCGCGACGTTACACCTGGCAGTTCTAAAATCCACTATTGGAATATCTGTCTCTCTCGTGGATACAATTCTGGGATTTTCAATTTTGATCTGGAGATATTATCTGTCTCGTCATATTTTTCACTCCACCTGACGCTATATACTTTTTATCCACTTCATCGAAGTACTAGAAAGGGAGAGAGAGAGAGAGAGAGAGAATTGGTATTTGTCCCTCTCTCCAAAAAGCACGTTCGAAAACAGACTATATTGCATTAAATCTTTTCCTGATATACTTCTTTGCAATGTCATATCACGTAAGAAGTCTGAGAAATGGCGAACTTGTAAAACGTAATCTCCCTTTACAATTTATGAATAGAAACTAAAAATAAAAAAAAAGAAAGAATATTACTGATCTGCATATTATCTGTCTTTGTTTCCTCTCTCTTTCCCTCTTCCCATTTTCCTACCCTCTCTTATTTTCCCTTCTTCTCCTTCTCTCTCTTATTTTCTCTGCTGTTCCTTTACTCTCCTCACGGATAGCTAAACCAACAGGGACGGTTTATTCCTTCACAGGAAAAGAGGTTACGCGGAAAACTTGGCGCGGATGTTACGAGCCATTAACGGTATCGTGTTTCCTCGAAGCCGGAAATCAAAGGGCGAGGCATTAAAGGCAACGAGGGAGGGTTCGAGCTCTTACCGTCTATGTGTGAGTGACGAGAAACCTTCGAAAATCATTCTTAAGTTTATTGAGCGACGTTCGCTTTACGTATGACTAATGTTTGATCGAAACGATGCTTCCTGATAAAAGATCACACCCTTACACAATATATACTATCGAGTTTCTTCGCACGTGTCGTATATTTACAGCGATTCAATTCGTTATACTTACTACTCGATTTCGAATTAACCATTCGCTTTTTACTTGGTGAGAATTGATAAGAATGAACTTAAAACAAATTCGTATTTCGTTTTTTTTCTTAGTTTAGTGAAATACTTTTAATCGAAGGAACAACCGATACGTGCTAACTTTCGTGTTGTTCGTGCTTTAAGTATTACGCGATTTAAGAAGCAAATGAGTTAAACCGCGCTGAACAGATGCTGCAGCACAACTCTATCAGCTTAATTCGCGGACACGATAACCGGAACTTTCTCGGCAGAGTGTTGGAATACGTCTTCATAAACCGTAAACGGTAAACTTTGCTAAATCAAGATTTAAAAGTGAGCAATTTTTCCCTCCGCCCTTTTTACCTTCTCCTATTCCTCTCACACTCTGCGAAGAGTTTCCTTGTTCCTCGAGAGCTTACGAACTTTTTTAATGAATGCTTTTAAATTGAACTGAACATAAATTCGTCAGAAATATTAATACGACGCTATGGTTTTTTACAAGATCGAAACAAAAATGAAAAGAGTAATGAGAGATTATAATAACTTTCTCTGTCTCCTCTTTTTCTTTTTCTAATCGTTTCTCGGATCTTTTCGATAGGATGCTTACGGTGAATATCACGCAAAGATAATTTTCTTTTCTTTTTTTCCATAGAGCCTGCAAATTTTTCTCACTTATATCGCTTACAAGATGCACGCACGGCAACCTAAAGTCGAGAGATAATTGAAAAATATAGCTATAGCTCTGTAGGAGGGTGTGAGAAAGATGCGCGTGTTAGTATAGAGACGAAGAAAAGATACAGAAAAGGAAATGCGAATGAAAACTCCTTTTCGAAGGGGGGATACGAATGCCGCTGTGATGTTGTTACTACTGCTGTTGCTAGTAGGATGAGAAGGTGAAAGAAGAAGTGGAAAAGCGACGGATAAGGCAGACGGTTTGTATTTCAAATTTAAAAGCATTCGACAATGGACGCTTCTGGTATTGTTGATTCACTCGGGAAGGAAAGAAAGAGGAAAGAGAAAAAAAGAAAGATAGAGACAGAAAAAGAGAGAGAGAGAGAAACAGTAAAAGAGAGAAAAAGAGAAAGGAAAGAGTGAAAGAAATGAAGAAAGAAAGAAATATGCGGAGTTCGGAGGACCTGGTATGCGGATTCGCCAACTAGGAGGGTTGAGGAAAAGGAAAAAGGGTGGTGACAAGAAGAAGGAAGAAGAGAAAACCAAGGGTAGTCGGAGTTCTGTAAGGGAGTGCAGACAATTTCCGCAGGACTTAGTGGCTTCGGACTCTCCAAATAAATTATTCCACGGATGAAAGACGTTACTTATTTTTCATTGTTTTCGAGTGTTCAGAAAATCTTGAGATAAAAATCTTTGTTTTGATATATATGATGAGAAAATGAATTATGAACAAAACTGTTTCATGTTTAACAAAGATAGCTCATTTTACATTTATTATTATTTTTTTATATCATATATTTTATATCGGAGTCTTATGTCTTATATACGGAGTCGTAGCACTGGACCTTATATACTAAATTATCAATAATCATAAAGAAAAACCAATAAAGTTCATTAAGGATTAATTAATACTTACAGTTTATTGAAAATCATAGATGTATCTCTGTCGAGTAGATTTTATATCGATAAGTAATGATCCGGAAAACTATAAGATTGAATTAATAAATTTCAATCCCGAGTAACGAAAGAATATAACTACAAGATGAATTGGAGCATAAACCCATCCTACCTTATTGATTAATTAAATTAAAAGCAAGGAAAATGCGGAAATTAGGAGAGAATCTTTGTAAGCGAAGAAGGAATACGGTGAACATATCAGTTATTGGATAAGTATGTCATGTAAGCATGGTGTGATAGACAAGTCGACACCGGAATTGGATCATAGGAGAATTCGGAAGAAAGATTGAAAAAGAGAGGAAGCGATACGAATGATTTTTAAGAAAGATATTTCCGCAACACGTCCCGAAACGCATACAAAATGCAATTGCTGATGGAACTCGAGAATGCACTTCGGTTTTTAGGAATAGCCCGACCCGTTCGATACTCATCCAAGATTTTATTTTAATCACGTTAACCGATTTTTGAGCATATTTCTAAAAGAGTATGCGACTGCTGGCTCAAAACTCTATACTGTTAGGCATTAACAAAAGTCGATTACCAACCTTCGTAGATGTCAATTTCACGAGACTATTACAATTTAATGATGAAACGTGGAAAACGTCCAACGTGCTTTCGCCACACGAATCGACCTTTCCAAGTCTATTTACCGCAATATGACGCGCTTCAGTTCTATCTCTCTTCCTTACTTTTCTCTTTTTTCTCCATTTCGTGAGAAAATCCGTTTTATCAACAATGAGCAACGTAGCGAGCCGTTCAAATTTAGAGATGCAATTTGTTTTCGCGAAAGCATCGTTTTCGTTCCTCATAAATCGAAAATGTTAATGAGGCTCAGATGCCTCCATTATCGTGCGCGCAAAATCCCACAGGGCGTTAGATCCATTCTGCGATCAGATAACGTTCCGTTCAGCGTTCTCACCATCGATGATGCATAATTTAAAAAAAAATCTAGTTAAAAACTGACCACCAGCTTTGAGCCGATATAATTTCAAAAATCTCAATCACATTTTAGATTTTCGATGAAATAAATAATTAATATCTTGGGTTAGTGAAAAAATTTGATCGTTTCATTGAATAACGAAATACTTGTTCCTTTCTTCAATTTAAGTCCTATATAAAACAAATCAACAAAGATATCCTTTGTGAGAATAATTTAATTTCAAATTAAAATTTAATTATAAAGGAATATTTACATAGATACGTAGACATTATCTGACTAGGTGAAAAACGCGAATCTAGTATCGAAAAGATGATTCTTTTAGCGAGAGAATATGCTCGGTTTCGACCGATTTAACCACTTGCAGTACCAGTGCCGAGATTAAACGGAACGTAAATGAGGATGCGCGGGCTACAAGCCCTGCGATTCGTGCATTTTTTAATCAGGACTCAGCCCGATTAAGCGCAATCTGACGGCCATTCTGATCACCCATCAGCATTGTTCCGCCGTAGGCGCTTACGCAGCACGTTGCGAAATCATTGTCCCGACCAAATAGAGAGAAGCGCTACCACATCGATTCGCAAAATCGCTCTTCTGTGAACTACCGTTGATTTTCCGAAATACGCTCGCTTTTCCTGTTGCCTACATAATATATGATCATCGTTTGTTACATTTAAGCGTGGTTGATCTCTTTCGTTTTATCGATTTACATTTGTTTATTATCTTAAGATGGCAATCTAATCTTTAAAGTTTCCTCGAATTAGAACTTAACTTACTTTTGGTAATTCAGAGTTTTGCGAAGAGAGCTACATAACTTCAATGTACTGCACTTGCTCTATTCCCTTTCCTCGCTCTTTCTCAGATTTAAACAACACGAGATTACTTCATAGTTTTGATCTATCCGAGAAACTTCAGTAGAGTCAGGTAGCTTCTTTCGATCCTTTGTTATATTTTTTTTTTTTACACGTGCAACACAAGACGACGGAGCTTTCGAGAATCGCATAAGAGTGTTCATTACCGCAAGCAAAACAAGTGATCCGCTAATTAATATAACGAAACTCACCAGTGGACAAGAGACGACGATAACAACGTAAGGCCACTTCTGACTGCTTTTCTTTTATCAACAAACGACCTATGTTTCATTCTCCTTTTACTCATCCTTCGCCTTCTTTTCCTTTTTCATCCTTTTTTTCAGAAGAGAGAAGACGAGAAAAGAGAGAGAGAGAGAGAGAGAGAGAGAGAGAGAGAAGGAAAGAGAAAGAGATGGAAAGAGAGAAACCAGAATAATAGGACTTTAATACAACGCACATTATTTCCTTATAAAGCACTATAATATATTCCCTTCTACTATCAAGAAAGCTTTAGTATATCTATCTGTCTGTCTGTATATTTGTCTCTTTCTTTCTTTTCTCCCTTCCTTCTCTTCTCTCTCCCCCTCCTTTAGCAATTTGCATTAGCTGAGCAAATTACGCAAAATTTATGTGGACTTGGATATAACATGAGCCCCATGGACTACCGGTTAATATGTATTCGCGGTGTACTTTCGTAGACGATACTTACATTCCTTATATACTTATATGCTATCGTGGACAGCTAATGTTCGCAATTATATCTCTCTGTTTCTCGCCAGCTCAGTTTCTCCCTTATGATATTATCCTCACGGAATCATATCTCCGATTTTCCTCTAAGAATATTCAAAAAGAGAAGTCGTATTTGCCAAAAACAACAATTCATCTTTGTTGCAATTAATTCGAATTTTTGATTCTTTTGAATTTTCGAAATAATGACCAATAAAATTTTGCTATTTATTTATTTATGTAAAAAAGAATTTTGTAATATAAACGCATTTATTTTCTATTTAATTCATTAAATTTTTTTATTCAAGACATTTTCTAATGAACTCTCGTATAATTGTATAGAAATAAATTTTAAGTTTAAATCGTTTTAAGATAATCAAAATTGTAATATATACTTTTACAAAAATTCTCTCTCTCTTTTTCACACAAACAGACACAATCATTATACTCTCTAGTTCTTTTTTCTCTTCTGTTTTCCTCTCTGGTAAAGTAATAATCCTGCGTAATGCAATGGGCCAGACCATACGTAGGCGTATGCAATATTTATCTATCAGTTTGATCAATTAGCTCGCAGCGTGTTCTTTCAATTATATCGAAACGAGAGAGTTGGGTCGAACGTGGAAAATTAATTGCTCTCACGACACACATTTAACGTTGGATTCGTGCAGAAGAAAACGTGTAGAACAGTGGCGAGAAGGTAACAGAGATTCAACAATTTTTTTCATACCGACCGTGTTCCGAACGAACGATTACGGGTAGCCGATGCATCGTTCGTCTTCTTTCTATAGAACGTTCCCGATCCAACTTGTGCACATTGCAGACACATGTACACACATATATACACTCCTCTTTTATCTCACCCATTCCATACTTCTCTATCTTTATCCGTGCCGCACAACCTTAAGTGATCGTTAGTCGTGGCAAGCTAATGATCCTCTAATTAGTGCGTAATAGGATACGAGAAACGTGAGTATTGCAACTCGCACGAATCAACGTGCTACTTCTAACGACCCCATCGTGTTTGCGATTAGGTATTATCTTTCTATTTCCGTTCTATTAAGTCGCCATGCATACGTACTTTTATTCCAAAGCTATATTGAAAGATGAGATGCAACTTTCAACACGTTGTAAATCGTAGAAATCGTTCGAAGATGCGAGTCGATGTGGAAATAGATTCTTAGAAACTTTTTAACAGTCGCTCCAGCTGTAAATTACGTTTCTTCGCTTGTCCAATATTTTTGAAGTGAAAGGATAGAACAGTAAAGAATAATTGAGTGTCGAGAAGTTTTAACGATAATTTTGATTTGCACGCGAGAAGTAAAATTTTTCTTTGTATCTGGATATTAAAATCGTCGAATTCACAAAAATTCACAACAAAAATGTTGATACACATTAAATGATTATTGTATAATGATGTCGTGAACTGACCTTTTTTCCGTCTAGCTCGTGATTACCCTGCGTCAGTACTTTGTCTACACTCGCAGGATCTGCAAACGTGATGAATCCGAAGCCTCTGTAACAAAAAAGATGAAAATGTTATCTTCTAGATTACAGATGCAGATTTTAGTATTATTATGAGTTATCGATATCACGGAAAATTTACGATGACAATAAACAAAATATAATTAATGCAAGGTATTAGAAACAATAAAAAAATTATATATATTTTTGAATAAAATGAATTAATTGGAAGAGAAAAACAAACAATCACGCTTCAACGTTTGTGAGTAAACTGTTTCGTAAGGACAAAATGCAAGTAAATAAAACCAAACTGTGGAGAATGGGTAATGTCAACAATGACTCTATCAACAATGCGAAATATCACCGAACAATACGAAATATACGAAATATCGAGTTCGGCTCGTCTGTCGGATTTTATAACATTATTCGAATTTTCTTTTTCGATCCTCGATGATTTTTTCGTTGTTGAAAAGCAACGATAACGTATTCTTTAGGCTAAAGATAGGCAATTTCTCCGCCTCGTGCCATACAGTCCCCAGCATCAATCAATCTATTTCCCACTACTTATCTAAACTCACTAACCACCACTCCAGTCAACTATCTATAAATAGACAGAAACAAAAGCTATATAGCTCACCAGACGCGACAATGTCAAATAGTTGGAATCGTTTTCTCCCATCTTACCGGAACAAGCAAACAGAGACACGATTTTTAAAAAATGTTACTTTCTTCGCAAAAATCATATCCAAAAATGATTACTTTCCAAGAATAATATTTTAAGGCAATTAATAGAAAATCAAATTTTGAAAATCGAAAACAATAATCTCATTTAAAAAATTTTTATCTTTCAAAGGAGATCTTAATTACTGAAATCGGATAAAAATTGTGATCATGAAAATTCATAGCGTAAAGCTTTGCAAACGTATAGAAAGAGAAAATAAATTATCGTTAAATACTTGAGATACATTGAGTTGTTCGATTTTTTCGTTCGACTAATCAGTTTAAAGCTTTGTTTTCGTTGGATGTCAATTACGACGACAAAATCGTATGGCCGACAAATAAGACAGAAAACAAACAAAGCACGATCTATGGTCGCCTACAAATTCGATGCAATAATAATACATTTGTCGGTTGCAATGTTTTAAATTCGACATGTCGATGTGACAAAGAAAATATTACAGAGATCTGTGCCAAAGTCATTCTGATCTACCGATATTTCACTAATCATATTGATGATAACTCCAATTCCTTATAAATATCGTACCAACACAGTTTGGTTGCTCGAGCTGGAGCATATATCTTTCTTCCTTAAATCGAAGAAAGAAAATTATGTCTTTTGTTCCTCTACTTTCCGCTGTGTATATATGGTAATGTATTGCGAAGTAGATCGTCTTTTTATTGTTTACGTCTTTATAGGCAGTTCCATCACTATGTGCATTATTGCTTTCGAGACATTACGCTTTCTCACCCGAGAGCAATGACTCCGGCACAGTATACGGAAGAATAATTAGTCGTAATATATGGAAATGTTTTTTATCGTCGAATGACATCCGATGAAAATGAGGCCTAGCACGAATCATTGGCACAGATATATCTCACATACACGTTTGTAAGTATATCCCTTTTCGTTATTCGTTGTGAATTTTTACCTCGCCTTTTTCCAATATAGCCAATTATATATATATATATATATATATATATATATATATATATATATATATATAATATTATATATAATATTTTGTCACTATCATTATTAACATAAAATTTTTTCCACTGCAACGTCTTAGTTCCTTGAAAACTAACACTCGTGATATTCGTGCAGCTTCCATTTCAAATTTATGGAGAACGAGATAGGAAAATGTAAGACTCAACGGGTATATAAGACTATTTCTGGTAACATAGTGGCCCTTTTTCATATCCGGTGCAGTGGAACTCGCGTGTGCATGCAGATTCGCGCTCGCGCAAACGAACGTTTCCCCACAGCGAGATAAGTCGAGCGAATCGAGTACGGTGAAGGTGGTGGGGGTGGTTGAGGAGATGAAGGAGGAGAAAGAGGAGGACCGAAGTCGCAGCGCTTAAGTGAAACAAATATCGGCCGGCAAACGGGTCCATAAATTTAACGCGGGACAGCGTGTATACAGATATATTAAAAGACAGTTTGCGGAGCAAGGAAAGAAGGCAAGTACATATATGTGCATTTATGTAGGTGTGTATGTTTTGAGTGTATATGTGAGCATTCAGCGTTGCAGGCCGATAGAGTGGCGGCACAACGAAGAACGGGCGCAAAGCGGTTTGCATTTTTCATGCCAGGGCTGCCTCGGCAGTTATTGAAAATATTTACATGTTATTTATGGGGCACACATGCTTTAGGAAGCGAACATGCCAATCCCGCCTCTCGGACCTTTCTTCCCTTGCTATCGGCTTCTATATGCCTTTTTCCTTCTTTCTCTCTCACTTTTTCCTCGTCTTACATCCTCCATCTCTTTCTCCTTCAGTTTCTCGTTCTTTTCTTCTCTTTTTTCTCTCATCACAAGAAATATTCACTCGTTCGCGCTCGACAATCGCCTGGAGTATTCAATGAAATATTTTCTCTCATGCTCTAGTCTTTAAATCTTCGTTCGAGTCAGTACGACGTATATCTACCATCGTAGAAAGATAGAAGGATGATCAGAAAAGAACAAAATAAAAGAAAGAAACTAGGAATAGAATTTGTGGGGCTTATTAGTTATTCCATAGATTTATTCCTTTTAACATCGATATTCCATGATTTAGCGATTTTGAGGTATCATTAGTTATGATAAAAGCCAAAATATATAAGATGTTTTTCCATTAACACTTCATGGTACATGGTATGTTTGATTCAACTATATTTGTACTTCTTTCCTTCAAGATACGTATGTTGCAACAACGAGATCATATTTTAAGACATAAGAATTAAGAATTAAGAAATAAAAATAAAAATAAGAAATAAGAATTATACAGGAAACATCTGAAATAAGAATCATGTGAATAAGATTATTCTTTTCATAGATCTGTAAAGAGTTTGTTTTTGAGATAGAAAACGGAGAGGAGAAGGTTCCTATTTTAGTTCCAATTGTAATGGTTCTTATTTTATTAAGTAAATTATATATTCTCTCTACGAATACAACTTTCTGTTACGTTTATTTTTATATCGTAAGAAAGATTGTATCTTCCTTCAATTATATTTTAATTGTTTATATTGTTACCTATAAAATGATTTAAGTGGACAGTATTAATGTGTTTGTCACTTTGAGTTGGTATCGAGAGAATTAAATTGAAGTAAACCTTCCTAATTATTAATTAATTTTAATGACATTAATTATTTAAATTAATTAATATTAATTATTTTAGTTGATATTATTATACGTATATATAATTATGCCTTGGTTTGAGGCATTCATGGAATTCATAGATTGAGAATCCAAAAGCGTCTGACTAATTTGGTTTTCCGGAGCAGTGATGAAATCATGATCTGCATCTAGCTGCTTCCACTCGAGGACAGATTATATAATACCTTAATTAGGTAGGTGAGAAGGCTCATTGGTAGGTTTCTACAAATATTCATGGCTCGCTGATGAATCGGCCGGTAATATAGTTTTCTACGTAACCTAATAGTTAGGATCTAATAGTTAGGATCTTTCCATACATTTCTTTCCAAAATACTTAGAATAGCAGCTTTCAAATGCTTTAAAAAGGGTTATCAACATGCTAGTTTCCTGAAAATTGAAGGAAATACCTAATCGCTCTATCTTCTATAAAGAATTTTCTTTTTTCTTGTGGAAGCGATAAATCACTCGAAAAAATACAAAGTTTCTTGGTAAATTGTGTGATGATCATGAATGTATACAGTCTGGTGATCAAAAGTGGACAATGAGTTATCACTAATGACATATATTTGAATGATCGTTGCAATTCGCTCCTCCTTTGAGACCACTCTGCACAGACCAACACAGTTTATGTTATCATTATATTATGTACAATCTCGAAAAGTGGCCAACGTCCAAAAAGATGACTACATCTTCGGTCATTGTGATAAGACACACTTTTAGGCTACGTATTTTTATCTAACTAGTAAGTTGTATTGATTAAGTAAGGTTTATATGATTTTAAATTAATTCAAATGAAATAATTGCAATATTACGGATTTCAGTTACACTTTTTTTTATTAAATAATACTTAAATACGCTATGTTACACGTTGAAGTTAAATGTATATAGTCCAATGCCTGATTGAACACTTTAAGAATTGAAAATATATAATATATTGTAACCATACTTTTTTAAGGGTCATGATGTTATGAATTTTTATATAGGAATTTTCTATGAATTTTTGATCAACTGGCTATTTTAACTGACTCCCAGCAGACCCCAATACCCTTGATAAAATGAAGAGAATGGATGATTTGATTTATTGATAGAAATTTTTACTGGTACAGCTAAAGGCGAATACGGCAAAATCATATAAAAGAGCTTTAAATATTTAGTAAAAATAAACAAAATATGTATATTTCGTTAAAATCAGAAACTGTAACATTTGTTCTGGAATATAAATTCTCGCCAAATTTATTTATTCACTGACATGTGAATAATTCACTATAACAAAAATAATGACTACGATCATTCATAATACAGATAATTTTATTACCATAAAAGACAAGGATTATCTTCCTGTGTCTTTCTGCTTACGCTCGCGTTATCATTAGCAATTAATCGTTAAGCAGATGTTACAATATAGATATTATAGAGAACTCGCTGTGCTCTATATAAACTCATGCACCGAATCGATAGGATTGTATGGATACAGGATTTGCTAAGGAAGAGAAGTGTGATGAGTCGAACTTCGTCGTAGTATCTTCGCATTCACATTGATCGAATGCTCGAATGAAATGCGTCGGAGAGACACGCATAATCATTCGGTTAGTTTGACACGTAAGAGTTCAAAGGAGGACACTTTTATTAAGCAAGCTTGGACTTTACTCCCATGCTAGGTCATATGACATCATCTATGTGTATCTAGTCGCCAAGTAGGTGGCATTCCCAACTTGTAATGATAACATGAAGGAGCGACGGCAGAACACTTTTTAGTGAGCTAGGCAAATCTTGTGTTTACATGATGGTGAAATACGTGGTGGTGAAACGGAATATCGTTAAATTGGATTACATGTAATACGACGTCATGATTCTAACACGACAATTATATAAAAAAAAAGTATAATAATAAATATAATCTAATGTGACAGATGTTCTTGTTTATCGATGACTACTTTGGCCATGGCCTCGATAAGTATTCATTTGTTATGAAATCGCGGTCGATCGGTGACAAGTTCGGTTTGGACTCGTGACTTTTCGATTTGAGACGCCTGTACAGTCACCATACGATAGACAGTTTGATTACCGTACCAAGTCGGCTTTGATTTCTTGTTGTACAATTTTTTTTCGTCGCGAGATTCTTTCAGAGAAATGCGTCTTGATCGCAATGTATTGAAGCAGTTCTCTGAGCAGATCGGATCGACCTCTTCAACTCAAATCGATCGATATATACGAGGATGATTAGTACGTAATCTAGATAATAGGCGCGATCTATGAGAAAGTGGGAGTATTGTAGATATAATTATATTGATCGTACGCATCTATACAACCGAAATACGGCTATAATATAGATCAAGTGAGGTCATTGATTGCTAATAATTTAATTTGATGAATAAGATTTGAATATTTGAATATTTGAGCTTAAAAAGAACACTCAATTAGATGAGCTATGTTTAGATCGAAATATATGTATATGTATGATCGAAATATATGTATGGTTGAGAGATTTTGTGTTAAACTTTCATGCGTCTAATCTGCGACTAAAAATAATCGAATGATTATGTATTAAACTAAGACCAATGATCGATATTGGTCTAATTCGACTTATGATAAGTGATGTTCATGCGAGCGCCGAAGAGAACACTTATTTGGGAATCTAAAAGAACATTAGTGCTTTTTGGAAGGAATTTGAATTCTTTCATTTTCAGAATAAGTGAGATTCGATATCCTTATAGAAAGAAGCTCATTTCTTAAAAAAAAGATGATTGGAGAAAATTCAATGAATGGAGGAATGAGGATTCAGTTAGTATAGAAAAATATATGTTAGTCCAAATGGTTTGAGGGGTAACGAACGGCAATGATCACTCAGATGTGTGGTGACTTATTACATGCCCTTGGCACTTGGACCTTACCCCTGGTACCACATGGCTCAGCGAGAAAAGTCTTTTTTATCGGGCTATAAATCAAATAAATTGATGGTAATAACTTATGTAATATCATTAGTCTTTCATGTAACCTTTTCTCTTTATATTTCTAAAGTATTAAGTATAAAATTAAACTGGTCAAAAAATATAATAAGTTAGAAGTATTGAGAAATTTTTATTTGAGAAAATTGAGTGTTAATATGGAAATAGCATTAAATATGTTTAAAAAAGAAAAATATTTAATAAATCACGAAATATACAATATAAATATATATGAAAGTATGAAAAAGTATTAAAATGAATATAAATTTTCATACATTAATACACTACCTTGTATATGAACAATATAATTAGTCTACATATTTATCTAATCAAGACAAGAATTTGTAGATTATAACAATAGAAACTTTAGCTCAGTTAGGCACATGAGAAATGAAATGTTGTAATTCCCATATTATCATCACTCTTCATACTTATGCTTAATTTAAAATAGTTCATATACGAATGTAATTTCAGAGGATTCAAGCACATCATTTTAAAAAACTATTTAAGTACTACTTAAAAATCTAATTTGAATTAGGCTACCTCACCTGTTCGGTAAAGATAAGTAAGCAAAAATCTTCACTTACAAAAACTTTAACAATTGCGAAGACAAATTTTATCTTGTAGCTTTGCCATCGTTCACAAAACTGAATCGCAGTTCTATCGGGAGACCAGAGTACTTTTATAAGTAGTACAGCAGAGCCACCATTACATAATATCAGTATGTCAAAAGTTAAAGTGATTCCCATATTACCATCTTCTCCTCTGCAGAAGAAAAAAGAAAGTTTTTTATGATTTTCGAGATTTCAAGTAATTTACGAATTGCAGTACAGATAATCTTCTTTAAAGAATTTCAAAAAGAAGCGAATGGAAGAATCTATGAAAAGGGTAATCATTTTCGATTATTTCGAGCTGTACATCAGTCATTGGTCACATGACTGTTTCGATATACACATTCAAAGCTAGATATAACTCATATATATACGAAGAGATCAATAAGTTTATTAAGAATGAAAAATATTACAATAGACATTGCGCAGGAGAAACCATCGTCTTTGACGTTTTACACGCAATTAACATTTCTCTTGCTCGTTACGATGCTGGTTCGTTTTTTTTCCATTACTTGGCATCGGCAATGATGCATCTTATATTCTCTTGCTTTCTATTACATAAACATATTAACACAACCGATTACTTTGTTTTTCAATGTCTATAAAGCAACATTTATAAACATTTTTAGACATCGTATATATTTGAGTGTTTATTCAATGCTTCAACATTCATTTTAACTATATCAATAGCAATCATTAGTCAGCTCGATACATACTTTCGAATGTTCAATAAGCGACTATACATTCAACTTCAACCTATAACATAGTGTTAATGTGTTTTCTAATAAATAAATGTAATTGGAATCCGTAATAATATAATCACGTCAATCCATTTATAATCACACAATTCCCAATTCATTTAATATAATTTACTAACTAGATGAAAATATAATAGCCTAACATTATATCGCGGTAATCGTATCTCTGATATAATACATATCTAGTAAATCTCTTAATCCGTCTGCAATTTCAACTCTTTTTAAATATGAATTTGGTGAATGTTTAGAATATATTTGAAGCTTTTCGTGAACGAATTTTGGAATAAAAATTATGACAAAGGGAAGATCGAAGTGAATATAGTTTCAATTCCATCTCTATCGACAATCTTCCAATAGAACTTTGAAGATGCATCGATTATCGCCATTGAATTCATTAATTTGTACTCGAATCACGTATATACGTGATTACAAAGATATTATCTGATTATTATTAGACGTTGAGGTATATTTTTCATTGTTAGAAGTAATAATCCTCACTAGACATACGTATGTACGTAAGCGACGATAATTAGAAGCTATGAAAGCCGAAAGCAATGTATTTAATCGTTAGATAATTTATATTTATAGTTAGAAAACTAGGAGTTCTTTATAAAATGATAATCAAGAGAGATCATTAATTCTTTCGATATTAGCGCGTATAGAAGTTAAAATAAAAAATATTTGGGACAAGAGAGATTAGAAGTGAAAGAAAGAAGAAAGACGAATCAATGCTGATCAATTTTTGTTTTCAAAATAATCTTCCTGAATCTTTTTCGATACGAGTTTATGACCTACAAATTCATCAGTTCGTATCACTATGGATAATAATTTTTGTGTCTGTGAAAAGTAAACTAATCCGCGTGAGAGCAACGTTGCGTCCCTTTGTGTACGTGCGGAATTTTGAAATTGCTCGCTCGGTCAGCATACAACCAACTTCGTCGAGATTCGGTGCCAGCTAGCAACATCCATATAACAATTGCGACAAATGAACACTCGCTGAATCAGCAGTCGTTCAATCAACATTAAAACACTTAAATGGTGAAACACGAAACATCGTAAAGGACTGTGGGCACGGCAGTAGATAGAAGTATTTGCATATAGAGGAACCATTATGGCAAGCAAGCCACTTCATACATTTTTTAACATTTTTACATTTATGATGTCATTGAAGATAAACTCCTACTGTATCGCAAGCTTGAATCTATGAAGCATGAAAGGCAAAGGAGAGAAATAAGAGCTTTGACGAATCTGCCTGACGAAAGAAAGAGTTTATCAATTTCATCGATATTATCGGTGAAGATTAATTAGAGCTCGGGGGGGCAATCGGAATTCGGAAGCCATTAGACGAGGAAAGATCGAAATCGAGCGAGAAGCTACTCTGCGAATGGCTACAGCGTTTTACGGGAAAGATAAGACTCGGAAGCGCTTTGAAATGAAGTTTGCTCGTTAAGTACGAGTTGACTATAAGTTCCTTACGTAACGGTGCTTTTCTTACATAACCCGATCGTCGCAAAGGAAAGGTTTTTAGGCACGGTTGCGACCTTCTACGAGATTTTTCCTTTTACTTTAATGGAAAAACTCACAGAAAATCACGAACACTCAACTTTACTAGCTTTATGTGAAATGTTTAAAAGGACTGTTTGTTTGTGAAATTATTACTTATCAATTTTAATGTGAAACTCGAAGGACATTGAAACGTTGAAATAAATGAATAAATAGTAATATTATTATATATATTACTAATATTAGTATTATATATACTTTCTAATATACTATACTATTATTACTTATAATATACTCTACTAATATTACTACTATATATACTTTCTTTCTTTTTTTAAGTTTCAAAAGAAATATTAAGAAATACGAAGACTTGACTCTTGTAAAGAAATATCCGAAATCCGAATTGTCGCTATATTTTAGATTTAAAGTTTAAGATTTTTATACAAGAGTAGCATGCGGATCTATCGTTCCGGGTTACGCGCGTTCCATACCAAGGCACTTGTCACGCAACCATTGTACGTGAATAATCTATAAAAGGCTGAGTAGAAGGATGGTAGCTGACGTGTCCCTTGTCTACTTGAGCACGGCTTCTACGATCCTCTACTTTTCATCCCTTATCTCTATCTCTCTCGCTCTTTTTCTCAGACACCCTTCCGGCCTGAACCACCCTCAGGCGCAGCCTCTCTCGTGTTCCTCACTGAGCCGACCCAGTCACGGAAGAGTCTCACATAAGGCTGACATGGTGCATTTGTTTGTCACGCCCTCTTCACTCATAGCAGAAGAGTGCTCTTCCGGTTTACGTAGGATCATCCAGGATACGTGCGAGGACGTGCTGGAAGTCATCGATGCCCGTGAAAATTAATCGCTTGTTGAAAAGTAAAAAAAGAAAAAAGAAAGAGAGAAACATATAAGGGTGCGTTCATTACGATCATGTAGCACAAAAGGGCAAGATTCAAAAAAGGGTAAGGAAAAGGGAAAAAGACAAAGAAAGAAGAAAGATGAAAGACAATTAAAAGGAGCTTTGTTCGTCGACGCTCGAGGTTGGAAAAGAGAGCGGAGCCACGGAAGCCACATAACGTTGTATCGCGCCAAAAGGCTCTACCTCGAGCTCGCCATCGAGGGAATTTACCGCGAAACAAGAGGGAAAGGGTAAGTATGGGCTGTGCGTTCGAGCTAGAAAGGATAGCGAGCAGGAAGGAAGGAAGGAAAGAGAAAAGGAGGAGAACAGTGGAAAAGGGGATTGTAGGGAGATTAGAAAAGAGGCGAGTGTATTAGGAGTATTTATGTAGGCGGTCTCATTGCGCGCGAACTTACTGTAAGTCCCAGCAGTTACTTAACTCGACAGTTTCTGCTATTGCAGTGGCGTCGGTAGTGTGCGCTCACGGCAGCCGTATACCTACTCGATGAGGACTCGTTCTTTGCCTCGCTTTACCTTGGACCCGAAGCTACTTATAGACGTACTTTGAGTCGGTAGAACGAGTCTCCGTAGCTTCCACGTACCATCTACCCTTTTACCGTGCTATCACCGTTCTAGATACCGATCTTATTCCCTCTGTCTCTCTCTCTCTCTCTTCATCCACTGCTCGCATTACATCTCTCTTTCTCAAGATTTCATCCCACTTCGTCCTCTCCTTTGCCGACAAACTATACGGTAACTGCTCTTTAACCAAACGCCTTAATCCGCTTTTCCTCTCTTTCTTTCCTCTCTCTTTCTCTCTTCCTCTCCCTTTCTCTCCGTCTTTCCATTTCGTTTTCCACGAGAGACAAAGAAAATCAGCCAATTGTCTCCGCTCGAAAACTCGCGCAATGCTTTTGACTCTTCGCTATCTCTTTTTAATGAAAGTAAAATCAGTCGACTTTCGCGTGTTGAGTTTTTCAATTCGGAAAGAAAATAAAAGTAAGAGGATCGTAAGAGCTATAGAAAGGGAACGCGCCAAGGCATATCCGATTTGGAATTGCGACAGCCATCGTTGCGTGAGTGATCGTTCGAACGGGAACATCTATTACGCGTCTACGTGCATTCAACGGAAGTTTTATAGATTATGGAGATTTTATATGCCTGACGGGTTTCTGCTCTATGACATGGTGCTTTTATTTGCATTTGGAAAAATTACTCGTTTTACTTGTCCACATATATTAATACATATGTCAAATACCCACATACACATCCGTATGCAGATATACGAACGAAATATAACACGCCATGGGTCGAAGATTCGACCGCATATATCGATGACTCAAATCAAGGATGAAATATAAATTCGTCAGATATCCTTCTTACAACGTCTAAATTGATTTCTTTTAACAAGTGATTTTCTCGCTACGAGGGTTGTGTGTAAATGTAAGAAACCATTTCTCTCTAAGTTAAAGAATTACTCGTAACTTACAAAGTTAAGATTTTAATATCATATTAATCAATGTGCTTAATAGCTAATGGTAAATGTGGTGAAGAGCAAAGTCCACCAAGAATGAAAATTGCGACGGTTTCATCTTCCACTGGCGTATTTTCATACGCTTTTGCTACGAAAACATTCGTCGCTACCGGGATCGTTTTAATTCGGCCGAGAGCCTGCAAAAAATCTGTATCGCGTGCATAACATTTGCATGATTGCATACATATGTTCGTATTATCATTCAGGACGCGAAACGAGTCGTGAACGCGAATCTTTCTCTCTCTTTTGCTGTGTCTCGCCAGAAAATCGAATGAAAGGAAAGGAAAGGAAAGACGAGGAGAACTCGTACACAGCGCAAAGGACGCACAGTTAGAGCGGGTATTTTGAATGAAATTAGCGGAAACCAGGAGAGCGCGTAACAGCGAGCGGCTTTACGTTCTATTTCGTGAAACTTTTATATACATTCGCCTATACTTTTATCCCTTTTCTCTGACTCCTTTTTTCTTCTCTCCCTTCCTTCTTCTCTCTCTCTCTCTCTCTCTCTCTCTCTCTATCCCTTTTTTCTCGCTGTCTCTTTCACCTTAATGACCAGCTGAATATTTATAAAGCCGATGTCGCCTAGGTGGCCGGTAGCAGGGCCATGAAAGCCACTGCGCCCCATGGAGTTTCATTGTAATTGCCCTGTTCTTCTTGACTTTTCCTTGAAACGGGATTCCGTTGAATTGCATTATGCAAATCGCAATCTCTCTAAGTCACCTCGTCGTCCGCCCACTTCGCAACGAGGAGGAGGATGACGACGACGGCAACGACCAAGACTCACTTTGTCGTATCACGCAACTCGAGAAAGTCTGGTCAAATCGGGAAATGGAAAAAACGAGAGAAGAATCTGACTGATTCGTCTTACCGCTCTTCTTATTTTTTCTTTTCTTCTTTCTTAACTTCCTGCCTCTTCATCCGACCTTTCTAATGATAAGAACGTCTTTCAGCCGTCTGCAATTATTTTGTCGCCAAACGCGTTTTTCGCAAGGAAGATTCCTGGCGTAAAATCTCCGTGGAAAGAAAAAGTAGACGATTTTATGTTCGCATCTAACTGTACGATTAAATGTAACGCTTTATATCTTAATAAAAATTTTTAAATATCATTATTTTTACAATATCTGTCTCTAGAACCATATTCTTTCTATCTTAAAATATATTAAAGTATGATTTACATGTATTATAACGGAATCGTACTTTTTACGTCAATTTTTGATAAAAAGAGGAAATTAATAAAGAGAGAAACGAATGATTTTCGTTTCTTACGATGAACGATTCGATAATTTTCGTTGAAAATGTTAGAGACGAAGATAACGTAGGAAGATAATAAAAAGCTCGAAAATCTGTAACGTCTGCACGGAACGATGAGTGAACATAATTTTCTAATTTCATTACATTTTTAACTCATGACAACTTTTTCTTTTCAGTGGTACGGTACCGTCTATAGGTAGATGTGAAGAAAAAGGGAGATAAACCAAAAGAGAGAAAGACAGAGAGAGAATGGATTCTACGGTGAGAATATGAATATTCATAAAGCATTTAGGCCGCCGCGTAACTCAATTAACGGAGGAATAATTGTCCGCTGTCCGAGACAATGAACGGTACGAGTAGCAACGTGGAGAAGACCGCTTTGGTTTATCCGATTTGGTGGCAAACTTCTTGAGATTGAGACATTCGAATTTGATTTGCGAGGAACGATTCGCGTACTTGATTTTGCCAATTCGTAAAAAGAGTTTTGGCTAATCTCGAATTCTTCAGAAGTTTTCCACCTTATTTTTACAATCAGACAGATTCTCTATCGAAGACGAGAAGAGTTTAGAGTTTTGTGATTCGTTGTCTCTTTTATTGACCTAGAATCGCTGATGGACGGTTCTCAGTTATAACGCGAGAATTAACTAATTTCATTTGAGGATCATCACGCACACAAACGCAGTTCTACCGTTACCATTCAAATCTTATCCGGCGTACTACGTCAAAATTCGTTAATATTCATGGCCGAGGGGGATGCGAACGGATAACGCTTATCTCGGCGCTGAAATAACTCGATAGCCGCTCGTTCTGAGTCAGCGCTTTCTCGTTACTTTTTTCTCGTTTTCTTTCTTCCTCTTTTCCGTTCTCTCTCTCTCTCTCTCTTTCTCTCTTTGTCCCTCTTTTTCCTTCTCTCGAATGCTCATATTCACCAAATTATACGCGATACATCAAGCGTAAAGAGATTTAGAGCGTCCCATGTGTATTTAAATCTTGTCGTTTTAAAGATACATTTGATGTTGATAAAATGGAATAAAATAAAATTGAGCTTCAGTTCGGAGTAAGTTATACGACTGTTATTCCATCAAATAATTAACGAACAGTAAAAAAGGCTGTTAGCGGGAGAAATGTTACATTTTGTCAGTGTAAAAACTTTAGGATGTGAGACTAAAAGATTTTAGGATACGCAGCTTTGGTCGAATACCAAGGATACCAAACAGAAGAGAAAAAAGAGGTGGATGACCACCTGTTGATGCGCTCCTGAATATTCGACGCGCGTCTTGCTGAGTGATTATTAGACATTTTTGAATACACTAGCACCCATGGAAGGAACTTTCGTTTTCGTAGTTTCTTTCACATCTTCAATTTTTCTTTGTGCTTAAAATAAGTACATCTTTTGGTCTACGTCTGTTTCTCTAGCGTTCATTTACATTATTTCGATTAATTTCTCGCGACGCCATAAAAGCAATACCCAACAAAAGTAATTGAAGAATCCATTCAATGTTAAACCGTTTCTCGAACGAACTGCTGAAAAATCAATTTGTCATTTCGGAATATCTTTTTTATCGCGCTATATCTTAGTTCTTCAACTTATTTTCTTTCAAAGATATTTATTAATGTATTTATCGTGAAGAGAATAAGGCGAACAAAGTTTTAAAAGGGAAAAAGAGGAGGAAAAGACGAATTTCTCGAAGTATCATAAAACCTCGTTCTCATGAGTTTATGCGGAGTTATCTCTAATTTCTAATGGATAAAATTGATAAAATGTATAGCACTCTTCTTTTTCATCATATCGCGAATTTACAGCCGCAGTCGTAACGTTTGGAAAAGAAGAGGAATAGAAGGAGTAGGGGGACAAGAAGAAAAGTAAAAGAAAGAAGAAATAAAGAAAGGCGGAAAAGGATAGGCGAAGAAAAGGAAAAGAAAAAAGGGGGAAAGAAAGAAAAAAGAGGAATAGAGAAAGAGAGAGAGAGAGAGAAAATCGCAGGACAGTGCAAGAGAATCACTTGACGCAAAAGAGCGAGACGTCGGGCTCTTGCATCCGGAGAAATGGAAGGGTAGGATCTGGCTTCCGACTGTCTGTTGCCATAGCAACCACGACCACCCTTTGACTGAGTATAAAAGGGCCAGAGGCGGCAAATCTCTTGTACGTACAATAATCCTGCGTTGCCGCGGCTTGCTACTTTACGATCCGACTAGGCGTTCTATCCTTCCATTCGTCATCGTCGTTCGAGGATTTTCCAAGCAGCCTTTTCGAGAGCCTAGATCGAGCAAGAAGGTTAAAAATGTTTCGTTTTGTGATGTCGAGAGTGGCCTACGCAATAACAGGGTAGAATGTTCGTTCTAGGAACACTCTCGTGCACCTGAGACTCTCTTGGTGCAACGAAGCCCGTTAAATTCGTTTACCGAACGAGGCAAAGTTTGAAGTCGTGTAGGCGATTCGAAAACGATGCTCTAGACCTCGCTTCGACGGTACAACCTAATTTCCAACTTTGCCCCTGCGTTATCCACGTTGACGTACCGCTAAGGAGGAAAGAGACGCAGACTCGCTCATTCGCTCAGCTTTTGCTTTGTCTCGTTCGTTGTGTTGCATGGTACATCGTTTACCAGGTGAACGCTCGGAATGCAATTTTCACATTCACCAACGCGTTAATGCTTTTTCATCCTCTCCCTTGTTCTCTCTTGCTCACTCTCTTAGACTAGATAAGCTCGTTGCATAAATACCAGCGTATATTCGTATAAGTATCATAGCTTCCAAGCGTCACTGAAAATGGCAGAGATGGGTAGGTGCATGAGGTAAATGAACGGTTCGGTCGGCGAAACGAAAGTCGGCTTTCGCAAAAGCTACGAGCTGTATTAAGCACATACTTGCAACGTAACGCCACCCTAGTCTGCATTCTAAGACGGCAGTTCCAAGGACTAGCAACAAGCTTTATCTGACCGCACACGCTCGCGCTAGGCGAAACGGAGTCGTGCGATATTCCACTTCCGGTGAATCGATCGCCATACGTGCCTACATGCTCACACATACATATACAAACGCGGATGCTCGTGAAAGCTAGCGCGCGCTTGCTCGTTATTACGCGTTATCGTCGCCATGGATAAAAATAAGATTTCCATTTGTTGTCCTCGCGAACGATATTCATAAACCGAGGGTAATGGCGGGCCGCCACTCTCGTTTTCTCATTTTGGTTGACGCGATAACAGTCCAGCAATGCACGAAAAAATAGCCATAAAACGACCTGCATGCGAGGAGGAAAAAACTCGATTCTCCTGCCCCTCCTTATCCCTTTCCCCGCATGATAGCCCCTACTTATTTTCTTATCTGCCACGATATCACACAGCGATGAAACATTCGCACGATAATATTCTCGATTTCTCTCTCTCTCTCTCTCTCTCCCTCTCTTTATCTTTATCTCGTACCTATGTATGCAGCTAAAACTCAAGTATCTTCCTCGACCTTCCACCAGTCTCGAAAAATCCACTTCCTGTTGGTCGATCTTTTTCTCCTTTTTGCGTCTGATCAAATGCTTCCTACATCAACTTTAATCGTACGAGTCCGTAAAAATTGAGAAGAGATAGGTGTATAGTATAACCTTCTGAAAAAGGGACGCGCAAACTGCGAATGCAAGGAGTATCGTGAGCTTGCGACGATAAACGGCTTACTATCGGTCACCGGAAAATTTAATATTCCGTAGGTTTCTCTCGAATATGGATCATATACGAGGTTGGGTAAAAGCACAAAGCTTATACAGGGTATTTCTATATATCGAACAAAGTTTCCCTCTCGCGAGGGGTCAAAGTGTAGGTAGAGGATACGCAGAGTCCTTTCAGGAAGGAAGCATTCGGTTCATGCGACACGTGACGATAACGTGACACGACTCTAGCAGCCACGTGTGTAAGTTCTCCAGTATCTCCTACACACACCAACGTATTCTTAGGTATACACAAATACACAAACACCTGTAAGAGAACCGAACCGGTGACTCGGTTAGTTTAGTAGCTTAAAACCATTCGGCTCGCGTGCACCGATCGCATTTATAATGACGTACTTGCCCATCTCTTTTCATCCAAGCGTTTTCGCCAAGCCACCCCAGACCCAATCGATCGTCCTACAAGTTCTCGTTCCATTCTCTCACCCCTCTTTCAGCCAATCCCAACCAAGAAACGGATGGAATTTATTCGCCGCTGAAATCATTTACATTTTATTTATCGCTCGGAGAATTTTGCCTTGTTCGAAGAAACTTCCTAGGTAATTGCACCAGTGGCTACGTTTTTAACACCAGAATGCCCGCAATATTCTGAGATGAAAGGGATAAAAAGATGTCCTACGAAATACTGCTCGTTGCATGCAAGCGAGAAAAAATTAAGGAGGAAAGGGAGAGAAACAGTGGGACAAGAAACGAACTTCCTACGTATTAAATCTTCACTCTTCGTTAAACAAGCGACTATAAACTATCTCCTTTTTTGCATGATGAGCATAAATTGTCCTCCGATTTAGACGACTTTGGAATTCGAGGTAAAGACAGAGAAATATAGAATAAAAGAGAGAAATAGGGAGAGCGAGAGATAAGGGAATAAAAACTACTCGAGTGGATCGCTTCGAAGCCACGAGCCGTTCTATTTGCATTTTATTTTTTAATATAAGTTTGTTGTATCCTCGAGAAAGCAGTATCATTCCGTTACATCGCCAACGCCGAATGTTTCATCGGTACTAGGAGCAAGAGGTGCCTTTTATCCGACTGCATTCGCCATTATTTCTTTCATTCCGATAAACACGGAAAGTCGGAATTATAATTTGAGGAAATGAGAACTTATTCTAAGGAAGGAAAGGAAACGAGAAAAATTTTTGGAGAAGTGAATTCTTATTTCGTCGTAACGATAATGAAATCGAGGACGATCTAGATGGTGTACCGAAATAACACAGCTGATGGCTGTTTCATTTGCGTTTGCGCATAGTTCCCTCCAAAGTATATCAAAAAGAATGGGCACGAAGAGAAGATAAAGGTCTACTGGACGCAATGGACGCATTTTATTACTCTGCTGTATATAAATGTGTGATACTAACAGGGATACGTAGAAAAAACGGTTGATCGTAATAAAAGGGAGCCGCAATAATATTATAATATGGCATGTGCGCGGGTGCGTAATGATGTTCTTTTCACAGTGAATTAAGCCTCGAAAGGAGGGTGCTTTCGTACGGCATATGAAAGAGAGAGGAACAAGAACGATACAAGATCAACCTTAGGCTACATGTGCGATGTCGACCTGTCTCTGGCGACCACTAAATTCAAAAGAATATATCAGCGCGTACGCACTTGGTCGCATTAAGCGGCTGATAACAACAAAGACATGAGTGACTCATGAAATAAATTGAACGAAACACACACATTCGCGCTATAAGCAGTTTTCCTGGAGACCAAATATTGCCTGTACATAAATCTAGACATTATGATATTAACAAATTCAATTCTAATCACCGGCAACTAGTCAATGATGTGCATATAGCCTTATAGACACAACGGTGCTGAAAACCTTACAGAAACAACGCGTTGTCGCGATAGCGAAAACTAAATATGGTAATAGTTTCTTTGGAGTAAAAGCTTCCGGAAAGATATACTCTGAAAAATCTATCTTTAATCTGATGAAAATCTTTCCGTGCTTGTACGATTGTTATGTCCTATGGCATAATTCAAGATGGTCAATTCTTAGGTGAAGCCTTTGCCAGGAATTAACCTTAAAAAACGTGAATTCGATGATGAGTGACGAAATAAGGAAACATAGATTGATAGGATGAAATAAAAGGAGATCTGGTTAATAGATTGAATAATCTTGATAAATAAATTGGAAAATGAACGAAGCAGTAGACAGAGTATTAGAATAAAAATTTTTAGTTGCTTACTTTTTTTATAAGTAACGAATAACAGTGGATTCTCATCCGAATGATTAGTCGAACAACGTTCAATAAAAGTTGTAAAAAAATATACGTCACAAAAATCCGTTCAATTGATTGAAGACTCATTGATTTTGGATGTAGTGTTTATAAATTTATCAAATAAGGAACATAGACTTATTAACTGATCATCGATCTTACAAAATGCAGAATACGGATATTTTATTTATCAATTTTACAGAATACAGAATATGGAATTATTACTAGGTCGCCGATTTTACAGGTTGCAGAATACGAATTTATTGATTAATTACTATTTATTGATAAATTCACTGAATATATTATAGATTACAGATTCAAGATCTAAACATGGACTTAGTAGCAATTTTACTTGACGACGAATACTACACTTTCCAGATTTTTCCAAGTGATTCTTTCTGACATTCCCCTCTTTGGACGCACTTAACTCAACACCTATAAAACATGTTGAGAATAAAGGATTTGTTTCCTGTTTGATAATAATATTATTCTTACGATTCTGATTGATCTAAAATTGAAAGAATTTGTCACAATAAATTTTTATAAGCAAAGTTATTGAATGGATGGAATGGTTTATATAGAATTACAGAGTGCTGACAATGGCGCGATAGAATAGCTAGAGTTTAGTTTAGAAATGCAGAAAAGCATCGATTTATTTTTTGTTTTAATGCATTTCTAACCTTCTGCAAGGAAAATATCGAGAGTGAATGAAAAAAGAAGTAAATGTACGGAGGTCGTAAGACGATTATAAATTTGAAAAATGTAATAATAATAAATTCTATGTACAAGGACATAAACGGATATGGATTCAGGTAGAAGTTTTCTTTCTTCAAAAGAAAACACAAATAAGGGAACTAGCATATCTTTACTAATACATGCGTATGTCCATTAAAAATTACTTTTCATCTAAATCTGTCAATTTCAGTAACCACAGAATCTTATACGTACATTCGCTCGACGCTTACGATGAAAAGCGAAGACATCATGAGAGTGGGGCGGAAAGCAAAAGAGATGAGATGAGAAAGAGGGATGAATGGTAAGACCAAAGGGAAAGGGTAGAGATGTAGGAAAAGATGCTTCGACGGAAGATGGGGAAAAAAGGGAAAAATAGAGGGAGAAAGAGAAGGAAAGAACGAGAGAAACAGAGCGAGATAAGTAAAAAGAGACAGAAGAAAGCGGGTTCGAAGCTTTACCAACCACTCGACAAGACACCTACGGGAGGGAAAAATCTCCTCCTTTGAAAAGCGAGTAAGGAGAATGGTTTATTGAGGCCTGGGACACGTAGTCTCCCGAGGACATACTAAAAAGTGCGAGTGAAACCTCTTCTACCTCTTGCTCGACGAGGTTCGCGCATCCTTTAAAGAACAGGCCAAGTATATTTACTACGCGCTGTCCGGAGAGAAATGGGAAAGTCAGAGGAGATTTGTCCTCGTGCTTCCTTTACACCAGGAAATTTACATTTATAACTTATAATATGTAAAAGCACTAAATTATTATTGAACTGTACATAAACATATAAAATTAAACTATATATCTTTTATAAGATCTCAAAGAAACAATTCATTACATTCTAGCTTCTCGTGTTGTTAGATATTTCAAAAAGAATAATTTGAAACAACATTCATAGTAACATTATCGCAAAACAAAGTTGATCAAATGTATAAGCGTACGTGGAAAATAATCGTAAATGGGTAAATGCGGTGTAAATAAAACGACAGCCGGAAACTAAAGTTTCTTGACGGTCGAGTTGGCTGACTAGTTGGTAGCTGACTGTTCTGGCGAGATCGTAGGAACGTAATTGGATATAATTTTTGCGAGCTGGCTAACCGAATTAGATGGGTGGTGTGTTTGCGTTACTACCGGCGTCGTGTGTTGCTGTCGCGGAATGGAGTAGCGTAAAGGAAGAGAATGTACGCGTACAAAAATGAGGAAGAGAAAAAGAGAGACAAGCAGAGAACGAGCAGAGCATAGAAAGAGCCCGCGGGTAAGAACCAACGCGAGTTATTAACAGAAACGGCGGCGCCTCGGTGAGTGCCCTTCGAGTCACACCCGACAAAATAAATCAGCCCGAGGCGATCGCGAGCGGGAGACCGAGCAGCGGCGTGTCTCTCTATCACCCTTTCTATTTCTCTTTTTCTCTGTCTATTTCTCTTGACTGCGGCCACTCTGTTCTCGTAAATCGAAATTCCGTGCTGTATACCGTATTTCGATGGTCCATTCGACGCCTTAACATCTATACGGAACAAATTCGCTCTCGCCTTTCCTTGCTCTTTTGACATGATATTAAAAGACCGATGATCATTGTTTCTTTTTTAATATCTATATATTTTTATATATTGTGTATCTGTAAACACAAATTGCCATCTTTGTGTTCATAATATCGTAATTATAACATCGTATTTTCATCTTTTCATTTTCTTGTTTTCAAGTTGACAAAGATAATCGAAGAATATCGACAAAAGATCGAAGAACGCTACAGAGGATATTCGCAATTTTTTCGCGATCGAAAAAGTCGAGTACGCATAGCTGAAGGGCGCTGTGATAAAAATGAAAGGTAAAAAGGAAGATATGGAGATCAGAGAAAATGGCGTATCTAAATCGGAAGAAATGTGAGAATAGTGCTCGGAATCGAAACGGGAAAAACGACGAAGGAATAGGGGCCAGCAGTTGCGCTCGCTCTCGTTAAGATCCCGCTAGTTTACGGAGTGAATTAAATGGCCGTAAAACTAGGCGATTATCCGCCTTTAGGAGATTATTAGCCGCGTTTACTGCTGCGAATACAAACGAGCAACAAGAAGCTCGGCTCGAGTATATCCAAAGCGCTCTTTGAAATTAATACCTTCTGCTAGCTAAAATATATAAGTGATAAATTTTACGGAGGAAACAATCAATAAAATTTATGAAATAGGCTAATGGTGACAAATTAGTATGAAGGAGAAGAAACGATGACTTAAGTACTTCAGAAAGGAATCACTCGAGTCATTAAGAGAAATAACTTGACGGTAATAATAGTTCGATAATAGGTGTCTAAAATAGATTTACATCGATATAAGTCAGCGTATACCTTGCTTTGAATAACGCATTAATGACGAGTCAATCAAGGAACCGGAAGGACTTCCAACGGAGCACTAAAGCTAACGCGTTTCGGAATGGCGTATCGTCGTAGTTGGTACGCTCTCAAGGACGCGGTTACCTCGTCCCAGGACGTTAACATGGAAACGCAACCGCAACGCCAGCAACGTCGTCGCCGACGACAACGGCGACGATGCTGGCGACAACGACACGGTATCCTCGTATACTGCAACGGACGTTTTAGACCCCCATAAATGTTCCCCTCCACTCACTCTATCTCTACTGTTTCCAACGATATAGGATTAAATAAACCTAACGCTACGTTCTTCAATGTGAATGAGGAAGACAGAGAGACGGTTGAGCGATTTACGACAATTTTGAATATTTAAATAGTATGCATAGAAGGAAGTCTCCGATCTAACAGAAATTCCTTCCACCGATCGGTGGTTTCCTTCTTACCGCAAATATTTCTCCCTCGTAAAATGATCACGAGAGAAAGAGAGGGGTACGCATAACTTTCGAGAATTTTCGGTAATGTTCGCCGATAGTCGTTACGACAAACAACGCGAGAACCTTGGAGGGTCCATTGTTAGCAACTTTGACGATACGTTCGGATAAATGCGAAAGTTAAACTACTAATTCCTGTCATTGCGGCTATATTTAGCGTGTTACTAATGCCATCGCTTGGCAACGTACTTTGTCTCTGATTTTATCGAAGTACGACGACGTCCTTACGCGATCGTCGTTTAACGTGGAATGTTTTCCAAGTGGCTCGCAAACTTTCGAACTCTTGCACGGGTGATAATATTCGCGTTAAACGACAAACTAATTTCTTTCTTCTTTCAAAGTCGTTATCGGATCGATATCGTGTCGGAAGAAAGATCAACTCGTCTGTGCTTGAATGGACAATAAAAATCGTAATCAAGATAGTCCCGAAAAACTTTGACGATTAAATTTCGAGGTCATTCTTCGAGTGAACTTAAATATTCCTTGATGATTCTCAAGCAAATATCAAAGGTATAATGATACATGTCAAGTAAACTTGAATATGTTGTAACGGCTCTAAATATCGATTTCTTCGAGTTACTTTCAGTCTCTCTCTTTCTTTCTCTCTTTTTCTTTTTTTCTCTTTCCCTCTCTATTTATCTACCTCTACCTCTATCCCTATCTTTTTCTCTCTGGGAAGGCGTGCTCGGTCAGCAAAAATTTAATTAAGAGGCACGCACGTTGCGACGACCGTACTCTCTTTACGGCCCACCACCTCTTCGCCCCTTTTTCATTCTCTTTTCATTTGTCACAAGTCCGAGTCCTAGGGGTGCGATCCGTTGATTAAGATCTCCGACCGCATCGGAGTCGACACCACTCACGGACCATTCTCGTCCCAGACCTGACGGACCTGTCCCCGCAATCCTGACCTGGCAATCCCGATATGTTAGGATACCAACTGCCATATACTCATCACCATTAATCATGCGAGAATAATTACCTGGAGACGTTTCTAATTAGAAAGTTATCGCTACGGATGACCGTCGTGCGAGAATCACTTTGGTCTGACGCGACACGTTATACTCGACTGATCCGTCGGGACGTTCCTGGCCTCCATCAAACTGCTCGGCTCGATGAATTTCTGTACCTCGGATTGTGCTCGACGTGCCGGAGAATTGTTTCAGATAATTGACGGAATCGTGCTTTTGGATCAAAGCCAAATTAACAATTGAAATACAAAGATTCGAAGGTCATTTAGGCACTTGAGTATAATTCGAAAAAGAAAATATGAAGTATATACGCACATGTCGCAGTTTTGTCGATCAGTTTCCATCGATGGATCGATTGTGCGACATACGATAAGGACGGAAATACCAAGAGAATACCTAAGTGAATCCAGGACAGCTATTCGGGGTAATTAGCGAGGCATCTAAATTACGGGAGTAGAATTGGTGCCTAGCAGATAGACTATACAGCCTGCGGGTACCATGCTACTCTTATTAGAAGAGGGACGACAGAATGACATAGGAAGCATGAATAGACGTAACTACGGAAAGATTGAAAGATAGAGAGAACATAAGTTAACGAAGAGAAGAAGCAGAGAATAAGAGAGAGAAAGAGAAAGAGAGAGAGAGAGAGAGAGAGAGAGAGAAAGAGAGTGAGTGAGAGAGAAATAGAGTTAATAAGAGAAAGGCAAAAGCGGAAGGAAGCTCCTAGTTCCTGTGCTCCTTCTACAACCTTCGTATCAATGTGCATTGATTGGACAATGCCTGGCATTCACAGCCGTACTCTCTCTGCCACTCTGTTTCTACCGATTTACTTCACATCGTTCTCTCCAAGCATTCCGGTTCGACGCAGCAGCAACAACAGTTGTTTTCGATTTATTCACGGTAATTCAAATCATTTCGTTAGGTAACTCGGTATCTAAACTCTGTTAAGCTATGAACGTGTATAGGATTAATTTTGAAGAATCGTTACAATAAACAAAAATCGTAAACGAATCGTATTTTTCTTTTTCTTTTTCTTTTTATGTACGTTGTCGAGTGCATTCTTGAAAAACGACAATTGTTCGAGATTAATGGAAAGTGGCTGCTCGTTCAAGAAGAAAATAGCATACAATAAAAAGAACGTAAAAGGGGTATCTGTTGCTTACGCACTTGTATACTTCTTTTGTAAGAACACTTGTAGAGAAGGTCTATAAATTTGCAAAGTGCCAGTGGGAGGGTGGTAATGGACGGCCAACTGACCGTACTTGGAAAGGTGCATCTATCGCAGAAACAATATATAAGTTCGTATCGGCGGTAGATCACCTTTATAGCCATGATAGTTATTTACGCAGCGGATAGAAATACACCTAGAAAAGCAATAGTAAAACCAAGAGAAAGAAGGATGTAGTACACATACGAGGAAATTCGAAGAGACGAAGTTGTGATTTTGAAAAACGGTTCGAACTTCGAAGTAGAGAAAACAGAAACTTCGAAGTAGAGGGTGGGGATGGTTAGTACATTTTTTCTTCAAAAAAGATCAAAGAAAGAAGACAGGAAGTCATGTATAAGTCCAGGCGCGTACATATGAATTTTTAGATAACAAATGTAGGATTCGTGAACAGTTTGCGCTGTCGGATAATTTTCACTGGGACTGGAATCCTTTCTGTTTTATTTTCTAGGCAACTGTTGTAACTATTTTTATTTTTTGAAATATACGTTTATTCCTAACAATAAAATAAAAGAAAAAGATACACATAATTTTATAAGAACGTATAAAAAAATAACATAATTAGATGGAGGTATATTATAGATTAATCGTTCACAGTCTAATACTACTTTTAGTCTAGAATTGCACTTAATGTTACAAGTATTTATGAAGATAAAATTGAAATAGTAATTTGAATATTTACAATATCATTTGTGTTATTAAATATATAGAAAAGATAGATAAAGGAAAGAAATATACAAGCATATTTTAATCTCTCGTTATAATCTCAAAGAAATGATCTCGAAGTACTAGATACAATAAAATCATAGATTGTTTTTATACTATAATCTTCTTAAATATTTACAACTATCATTATTTCTTAATATCTCTTCTATGATTATCTTTAGCATCTACAGAGGTTAACTAACATCTAAAATGTATCTCGCTATGATTTATATGGATATATCGTTATTATAGAGTATTTCTTTTTATCTGTTCTTCTGTTGAAAAAATACATTGGGGGTGTTATTTTTATTTTGTAAGAAAGTTTTGTTGTCTAAATAAATATCCGATTCTGGCGAAATACAGGCCATATGTCTGCACTTTTCATGGTAAAATGGATTCGTATAAGTGGCACCATAAATTAAGCTGTTATTTCTAATATAACAGATACTGGTCCAGTGTTCTTTGATAAGCATTAAGATAAAGAGATCTATTCTAGTGATTTTGTTCTTCATATATACTTGTACGTTTTGTGAAATTTGATTCTAGCGATTTAAATTTATTAAGACATACTCTGAAACATTTTCTGTTGAAGATTCTAATTTTTCCCATAGTGTTAGTGCTAATATTAAATCAGATTTGGCAATCGTAAATTAATATGGACCTGATTAGTAATTTGTATAATAATATTTTTCCCGTTTTGTATAACAATATTTTTCCATCAAAAAGGCTGTTATACAATAAAAAGTCTTTCAATAACTTTATCATTTTGGATGTTGATATGGTCTGTTTAATTAAGTTTAAAGTCTATATGACTTCTAAAAGAACGAATTGTGTTTCTTTACGGTATCTTATTTCTATTTATGTCGTTGTCAATGATATGGAAGAATTAAATACTTTCTAATATCGTAATTTGCATTGGAGATCTTTGAAATGTACGGTTTGAATAATATCGTTTATAAATTTCACATTTGTTTATATTAATTGTGAATTTCCATGTGTGCAAATAATTTTGAATTTTATTGAATATGTCCCGTAGTTCTGTTTTAATTTTATGGACTTTATTATCGTTCATGTAAATCAAGGGATCATTAGCGATATAATATACGTGCTATTGTATATTTATTATTATTTTTGTTTAAATCATACGAATGTAAAAGACCACAGATGGGAGAGATGACTGTTCTTTCCTGCAAGTCGTTTAGTGACGTGAATATTTTACTTGATTTATTTTATCGTTGTTTTATCTAAGTGTATCGGGAATAATTTTTTGATTAGTTTGAAGAAAAGCACATTCAGCTGAACTATATCAAATGCTGTTCCAAACATCATGCTACCGAAGCCCTTCGCTCAACCTCTCTACAAATGCCTAGTTGTATAAAATAGAGGTACTCGCTTCCACACAAATTTATATGAGTTCGTTTGATTTATTGCCTGTAAGTTCAACAACGGTGAACCGGACTACCTATTTCTAACTCAGAAAAGGGGGTGTAGAGAAAAACTGCCCAATGATAGTGAAATTTATGACGCTTTTCTATAGGTTTCTGCGCTTCGCGAGAAGTAAATTTAAGAATGTATATCTACAAATACTACAGACACGATTTAAAAGAATAATTGGTTATTATTGATCCCACGTACAGATGATCATTGATTATTATCGTTCTACGTATAAACGTTCTTCGAAAGATGAAGATCTCTTTCAATTCTCTACGAAAAAGATAGTAAAGGGAAAGTTTAATTTTAAATGGATTTTTGTACTTTCTTGAAAGCCAAAGATGAATTTTCTTCGACTTCCGACTTGCAACGCGGACATCACAAGTTTCGAGCGTATCCACGTCGTCAAAACTAATTCCGCAAAAGAGTGAGGAACTACCACAAAAATAGACATCACGCGCGGCTACGCTCGAGTCGAGTTCTCGAACTGATTTATACGGTAAGCAAACTCTCGCGGCAGACAGTTTTTATCAATCTCGAATGGAAACTATTCCGCAAATAGACGCGTCGAAGTTAGCGGAGGATGAAATTGGCAGTGGCTCGGCTCGACGAATAGCACCGAGAGGGATAGCCTGGATGGGGTAGCGAGGGTTGAAGGAGAGAAAAGAATCGTGCCAGTTTAAGCGAGGTAGGTAGGATAGAATGAGGCGAGGAGGAGACGCCAGGGACGTGAGTTGTTATTTCAGGCTCCGAGACGACGCCGAGGTTCCTAGTTAAGAATTAGCAAAGTAATTAAGAGTCAGGAAATGGAGCAAAATAAGGCGGAGAGCTTATATCTAGAACTTATACCGAACTTGCTCGGAGAAAGAGTCCAACTTAGCTAGAACGCGGTACGGCTCTTTTCCGTTCGAGAATCCGACCAACCGTTTTTCCCTCTCCTCCTCTTCCTCAAGCTCCACCACCACTAGCAGTATCCCCCACCGCGATCACCGACAGCCTGACCCTTTCTTCACTTTTAGCGAACTCCTTCGCCATTTCCTTTCCGTTTCGTTTGTTCCGCTCGAATCTTCGACTAGAAGCGTAGGAAGTTCCTTTCAAAAACTCTGACTGTTTAAGACGTCTCGACGAGACGGCCGAATAACTGGCCAACGAAATTAATCCATCTCCGACCATCTTCACCCTTAATCAAGCATACTCGTTGAAAGGAGCATCCAGTTTAACATTACCTTTTCTACTTTATTTCTTTCCTTTTCTCTACTAGCCTTCCTGTCTTTTTCAATCTATCTTAATGTCTTTCGTCAAAACGTCCTCTCGAATTTACATGAGAAATAAGTTTTTGCAAGTTTTACGGGATCGCTGTCGTAAAACGGTCAAACTCTCGATGATCTTGATAAAAAATTTCAAAGGAGACGACTTATTCGATGATATACTATTGAGAGAAGGAGCAAATTAGCGTGATCTTCGGTCAACGTACGTCATGGAATCTTGAGGTAGAAGATTGGGAAAAGTAAGAAGTAAAAGATAAACAGCCGTAGAACGAGATTAAAGGATAATCATAAAATACACTGGCCGGTCGAGGGTTGGGACCGTCAGGGACATCTGGCAGCATTGTCTCCGGGCCAAGACACGCCTCTCCTTACGAGTTGGCTCATCGTTTATAGACGCTTTTCTTAAGACGAAGGGGCGGATTGCTGAAACTGGTTGTTGGTGGTAGTAGCAATTGAGAAGCCTCGTGCGATTTAACGGCCATCAAGGAGGTTCCTTGCGTCCGACAAGCGAAAGGACGGTACTGGCCTACTACTAGAAGTCTATATAATTCTGCGGGGTTCACAAAGAAGAAGCCATCGAAAATAAGGTAAAAGAGTAAAGATACCCGTGAACGTTGACTCATTGTTGATATAAGAACACGAGTCTTTTCTTGAGAGAATGAAAATATGCACGAAAAATAAAAGAAGATTCGAGCTAAGGTGTGCTCGCTCATGCGCGCGGATGTGTGAGATAGAAAAAGAAAGAAACTGCGAGAAAAGGAGAGAAACTATTTTAGCTGTCTTGGCAATTTTATCGCGCTTCCACAATTGTTTACTTACTACGACGTTAAGCAGAGAATTGTATGCTTTAAGTGTTAACAAGCAAATCCACTGATGAGGTGTAGACAATCACGACGAACTGTCAACAAAGGTTGTTTCATTGTCAAAGCAAATATAAGATTCCTACCAGCAATGATTTCTCTCTCTAAATTGCGCATTTTTATCTTCTCGTTCTCGTTCCGAAGCCTCTTCGTGAGGCACAAAAATATTCTCGCTCGTATATGATAGCTGCCACGCGTTACTCGAAAATTGGCCACGTCTAGATATCGCAGGCGATATCTTACGACGTATACGATTTTCGGAAGCCGTGCTGGTCTCGACGGTGGCACGCGTCGATCTCGGCTCACCAACAATCCTCTGATATATACCTCTCACCCTTCTATCCTTTAGGATTCTCAAGATGATATGTCGTATTGTCGCTCCTTCCGGTGCTCTTGAAATTCGGCCAAGTTTGATTGAAATTTGGCATCGTATACTCCAGCGCGTTATGATGGTAAATGATAGCCCTCGTAAAAAGGATTGTTATTGCGAGTCGAACGCGAGAAAGAGGAACTGGATCGTGAACCTCCCGTCGTATTTCGTTCCAACTGAACGAAAACAGGTATATCTCTAACATTGTGCCAATACTGACAATGAGTGGAGGAAAAGAATTGGAGTGAGTTGGAGATTTTGTAGAAAGAGAAACAAAGGGAGGAGACAGAGTGATGGCTTTCGAAATCTGAAAACGAGCTGCTGAGAAATTCGATTACATCGACGAAGCGCGTCGAAGGGGCCAGGTTCGGAAATGAGGGCGCGTCTTCTGATTGGTCGAGCCGAGAGGAAATCGCCTCGAGATTGGTTATTATTACTCTGTTAACGCAGTTACCCTTGCCACCAATCGTACTTTCAATCATCTTCGTTATCGAATCCGTCGTTGGTGGAGACGAAATCGCTCTCCGTCGTCTCCTCCGCCGTCATTGCGAGATCTCCCTACTCTCTCTCTCTCTCTCTCTCTCTCTCTCTCTCTCTCTCTCTCTCTCTCTCTCACTTTCTCTCTCTTTCTCTCTTTTCCTTTTACAAACATCCCTTCATCACTTGTACAGGAGAGCTGGAATACACGGACATAAAAGATCATATATGTATTTAAGGAATACTATTTGCTAGTTACAATCGCAAATCCTTTTGCTATGGATCACTGGCTAATATTAATTGTAAAACTAAGACTAGCCAAGCATTGACAATTTTTGTTATGGTCGATTATATAGTTTGATAAAGTTAGCAGCTTATTGATAATTTTTATGATGCCCGATTACACAGTTTTATTACTTAAAAGTTGCTCTTTTCTCTTCACACGTGCACACTAAACGATTAAATAGTTGCTGTACATTTCCAGTAAGAAATAGATTTCGCAGAAGCCGCACGTGTTGTGCTATATGTTGTTTGATTTTTATTCTGAAAACCCCGTTACTCGCTACTCTTACTATTCAACGACTAACTGGAAATAACCAAACAATCACCAATGCGCGCTACAGCCTTGAACGTGCACAGTCTATATCACCGACAATTGTTCCCTCACTCTCGGAATAGAATGTGACGTAATTTTTTAGTTGCCGCAATTATAAAATTACCACTTTGCGAGTTTCTATATAAAATAAAGCGTTCCATTTCAGCAATTAAAAAGTTGTTTTGAAAAAGTTTTGAAAAAATTTTAATAAAGAGTGCGCACCTAGCATAACTCTTCGAGGCTCGGACCGCACCTGTCGATTCAAACACATAGATAAATTCCTTCTCTCTTTCTCTTTCCCTATTTCAATCGTACTCTTTATTAAAACATTCGGATTGATTTCACGCAGTACAAGATGTCGCCAATCTGTACGTAGTTCCAACGGTATCACCATGCGGCGTTATTTGCATTCGTCGAACTTCTGTCGCTATCGCTGTTCTTTTGTACATTTTGATGGCTACAAAGCGATCACTGATAGAAGATCGATTTACACATTTCAATTCAGTCTTCGTTCTGTCTCCGTTCTGATTATTTGGTTACATTAATTTTAATATTATTGTATGTAGTTTAAATGTACACATTCATATATTTTTATTTAGTCTCATTTCAGTCATCGATCTATCATTTTTTTTTTGTGTCCGAAATCATCGGAGATTGTCCTCAATGATGTTTTTTTTTTTTTTTGAAATAACTGAGACAATTTAATAATGTCTTTCGTCTTTGGTATGGCCCAGAGGCAAGAAGAAATTCTTTATCGCTCAGCCTATTTTCACTTTTAACACTCTTGAAGTCCACACAGTAGAATCTATACTATCTAATTGACAGTATATCGAACTGATGTTTGAATATAAATGATTGCAACTAAATTGTGTCTAGAGTAATGGAACGAGACTGAATTGAAACTGAATCGACCTGATGCTGTTAGTTTCCTGATGTATGAATCGACCTTGACGCTATGCTATCGTCAAAAATTACCTTTCTTATACTCGCCTTTCGATATTCAACATATACTCAAATACGTGAAATGCAAAGGAAGAACAAAAAATGTTACAAATTAGTATGCAGATTTCATGATTTATGAACAAATATTTGATAAGAGGACTAATATGATATATTAAAGAGAATATATCAAATTAAAGAAAAATATACTAACTTGGTCGACTATTGTCACGATATCATTTTCATAATTAAACCAAAATTCTCGGAGCTAATAAAAGATAAGGAAACACGGTTAGATAGATTGGTGGCGATGTAATAAATAGAAATAAATGTACATATCTCTAGGGGACAAACCGTCGTTGTAGTATACTAACACGATGCTGGAGAACGCAGATAAGCAACGAGGTGGTAATCCTCGGACACAATGTGTAAATTAGCGAAGGTAGAAGCTGCATACTACATTAACGTTTCGAAATGCAAGGAGAATTGAGAAGAGAAGCGTATACGAAACGAGATCATCGAGGAGAAAGGTGCTATTTTGGATAGTTTCGAATCATGTTGATAGATTCAACGGGTACTACTAGAATACGTCAAATGTTGCTCAATCTTTAAACAAGCGTTATTACAGAATAAATCATTCCTAAGTGAAAATTACCAAAGATCAAAAGTTGATCTTTACATTTTAAAAATGTAATAATCTGTACACTTTAAAATGTAATAATTCGCATTCTGAACTTTTTTTTCTGACTTTGTAATGTGTAATTACTTTGTATTGAAAGAAAGATTCTGATAAAGAGTTTTTTTTATACAAATTATTTTTGTTTATTTCCTACCATCATTCTCTGCACTTTTTGTTTTTTGTTGGAATTCACGCATAATGTTTTACTGTTCAAAACATTATTGTTTTTGAGAGTTATATATAAATATATACTAATAATAGACATAAAAATACCTGATAGATATGTCGTTATGAAAAACGTAAATTAGAAGGATGATACTCGTTATAATGATACAAAACATTATAGCTTCACAAAATAGACGACTATGACAAGGTAACAAAATCCATAGGACGGGATTGAATTATAATTAGCTCACTCGCGAATAAACGCTAGCAACAGAGAAGAAATCTTTTGTCTTTCGAAACAAAGCGTTCGTATTGCTTCGTTGACAGAAAAAATTCAATAGCAATGTGAATGCGATGGAAATGATCAGCCTGTCTCTCCTAAAAATAAAAAAGAAGTCTTTATTGCCAACGAATCTTCGGGCATGAAGATAACGATTTCAAATAAATTCGAGGGTCCACGCGTTAAAATGGAAAAAGTTCTCTGCAATGAACGCCGACGAGTTGAAATTTGAATCTCCCTTGTTGAAGTTGAAATTAATATCTCCCTTATCATCCAGACGAATGAGAAGAAAATAACGAGTCCTTCCATCTTCACGTACCTTTAAAGGACTCGGATCGATATTCGACGTTGCGATATTTTTCTTACATTGAAGTCGCCCTAAGGAACGCCCTCAAACGACGATTAATCATGCGGTCTCCGTTATTCGAAGGCCTCGCCATAATAAACGCGCAAAAGCTGAAGTTTAAGTACAATACGCGTAGTCTGCGTAACAGGGGTGAATTTGACGTTTCCTGATAGGATGAGAATCAGAATGACGTCGCGTATCCTTTGTAGCATGATAATTAGTATCGTCGTATTAGTGTTATTGGTTAATTTTAATGATTCGATTGCAAAGGGTTATATACAATATAAGAATTAATAGTGTTTACAACAAATCTATATACTTCATCTGGATTATTAAATTCATGAAAAAAGTTGGGCCATCGGGTACTTCAGATCGGGACTCGAAATCGAATCTTTCGTTTTTTGGGTGGCTGCTGTAATCATTAAGCTATCCCAAACCCTTCGGTCAACCTCTTCACGAATGCCTACTTATATGAAATGGAACTACTCGCTCTCATATTATAGGCAAAAGAATATCTTGAGAATACCCTAATAAGTAGGCCATATAAATTTTTGAACTTAAAAATGTTTATGGTTGGACGAAAACTATGAATTCAACTGGTGAAAAATGATTCAAATCGCGTAATATATATTGACTCGACATGCAAGACTTACTTATTGTTTCCCGAATCGTCTTTTAGTAATATTGAGAACCAATGTTGAGCTACATAGATGCTATTTTTCTTCCATTTTCTTTTAATACAGATGATTGTATTGCTCAACATGAATTTTCGTGCCTAAAATATTAGACCTATTCTTGGATATATTTGGCGTGTTGATTT